>NC_051176.1:49459320-49516076 GCF_013339695.2 Rhipicephalus sanguineus
TCTTTTCGTCCACTTCACTTATTCACGTTTATATAATTACTACGGTACAGTTAAAACAGTACAATTAACGTCCCCTATACCTTCCTTGTAGCTGTTGGTTCTCCTAAGGTTTTATCAAACAAAGAAACGACCTTTAAAATTCTCTTCTTTCGTTCAAGGCAGATTCAGTGTGTTACTCATTTCGCAATCGAATGCTGTCATCATGGTAGGAATAGCAAGGTTACATAGCTAACCCATTTAACATTTGGTGGTGAACTTGCCGTCCAGCGGGCTGTCGCGGTGGTACGTGGTTGTACGGTGCTCTGCTGCTGACCGAAATACGCGGTTTTGATCCCGCCGCGAGGTGAATTTTGAAGAGGCGAATTGCTAGAGGTTCATGTACGTACTGCAGGTGCGCGTTAAAGAACACCAGATGGTCTCAATTTCCGGACCGACTACGCCTTGCCTCTAAGCATTCATTGTTTCGCACGTGAAAACCCCGTTATTAATAAAGGTTGCTTTATATGGAACGCTTGTATTTCATCACTGTGTCAACTGCATACTTTCAGCCGTAATCGCTGTAGCTCGCGTAAATAAATCTGGAATGCAGATGGCTATTAGCGTGACGCATTCATTGTGTTTTTGAAGCGTCCGAATACAGTGGAAATGATGGTAATACGGAAAGTTGGGCGATCGTGCCGAACGTATAGCACGCGCAAGTTTTATGCAATCAGACCATAATCACTGTGAAAGATTTAACAAGCGCGCGTATCGATATTGTGCAGGCATACAGAAGCAGTGCTAGGGGGCTTCAGAGTGTTTCGCGCATAGACTGATGATACAGGGTATCAGTATTGTGTAAGATTTCATTTGTAACGATGCGTGCTCAACCATATGCTGCTTTTCATAGTTACTACAAATATCTGTCACTAGCGCTGTCACAAGTTATTTGCAGCGCGAGAAGGGCAATGCGTGAAAGAACGCGCAGGGTTTCGCGACCAAGCACTCCTTGTGAAATACGCTGAACACGGGATGCAGGGTAACTGAAAGTGAAACTTGGGCAAAGTGTTCATCGAAGGATACAAGGGTCTCGCAGCAACCCACCTTATGAATCGGGTGGTGCAGACTGCAAGGTGAGACTGGCGCCGGAATTACGGGTACGGGGACCAGCCTACATTTGCCCCATCCAATGGCGTTTGCTCTTTTGGCGAGTCATAGGTAAGTTCAGAAAACTGCCATTGGCCAGTTCACTTGTGTCGGTCGTCAGCGTACTCTCACTTTCTACAGTGCCGATTGCTTTGCACTACCGCTTTCATTGTTGCGTAGAAAGAGTTCGCGCACAGCGTGACAAAATTCAACTCATTGCTGAAAGAAAAGTGTAGCTGGAACTGCGGCATTTAACGTACGGTGGTCTAACCTCACGTCAGTGCACGGTGTATGGCGAAAAACTGACATGAGTTCTCGTCAAGGGTCTCTGGCGGTGGACGAGCTAGTTCGCTACATGGCGCCGCCAAGGGGATGGCAACAGATATCATCATCATCATAATTACAGGAAGTATATTAAAAATACGCGTTCCTGGGTTGAGAATGATCG
The DNA here is from genome assembly GCF_013339695.2 of Rhipicephalus sanguineus. Taxonomy (NCBI): domain Eukaryota; kingdom Metazoa; phylum Arthropoda; class Arachnida; order Ixodida; family Ixodidae; genus Rhipicephalus; species Rhipicephalus sanguineus. The sequence goes on from NC_051176.1 coordinate 49,460,894, forward strand.
CCTGGAATATTTATAGGTACGTTGGTCTGAGCTGGCACACAGCCGTGCGCAGCCCAGGCTTGGTCAGGGGGGCCACAAACGGGGGGGACTCGAGGTGTCGTTCTTATTATAGTGACAGCTTCTTCTAAAGAGGGCCGCCAAAAGTAAGCGGTAAGATGGGGACATAGAATTGCCCTTACCTTTGTACTAGAGTTTCCTCCATTAACGGATGAGACCATGTAGTGGAGTCTGTCAGTGTTTCGCCAGAAAACAGACCTGTAAGGCAGGGAACATATTGGGATTCTTCTGTTTAGTGAAGCATAAAAGGGCGTTTTCATAAACCAATGCATAATGCTTAACAGTTGGTAGTGATGAGAGGACGCCCTTGAAGACGAGCTAAAGCGCGGATTGAAAACTCCGGCATCCTTAACGAGAGAGGAGAAAAAGCGTCGTTTTTTGTTCACATCTATCCGCGACCATCATTGTCAGCCCATATTATCTCCACTGCAGGACGAAGTGCCTCTCCTTACGACCTTCCTATTTACCATACCTAGTGCGAGGCTTGTTGCATTTTCGAATTTCTTCTCCATCTATCTCGCTGCTACCCTCTGCTGAATTTTCCCATTCGTTGTCAACCATTCCTTTGCTCTAGCGCATGGTTGCCTATCCTACGTATTACGTTTCTGGCCCAGGCTTAATGCCAACAAGAATTAGGATATCCACTACCCATGTTTGTTTTATTTTTTGTATTTCACAAGACTTCAGGACAGGAGTGGAATTACAAAGAAAGGAGAACAGCACAGAAATAATTTATAACCATACCGCACTACCTGCAATACGTCAGTTTGGCTAGTACGATATTTAACAAAGAAATGAAAAACAGCACACATAGTTAGAACAACACTCGCACGACAAGTGATAGAAGTTCAATGATGCAATATTCAAACACGACAAATGGTGTTCAAGGGCTTCATCAAAATTGTCTGCCCCGCAAACGAACAATGGGGGGGGGGATGTTATGAGCCTTTCGTGAGTTTAGTTGGTGAATCTATATATAACATTAGTGATGGATCCCATACAACAGATGCATACTCCATTTAGGTGTTGATAATGGCATTATACGATTGACGTTTAACATTCGCGAGTTGCCTTCGCAAGCTTCCTTTTTTTAAAAAAAGCGCAGTTTCCGAAAAGTTGAAGGGCGAAATGTGTGCCCGCCACGTCATATAACTATAAGACTGATCCCTAAACATAGGCGTGCGCAGGGTTCCCCACTAGGGAAGGGGGGGGGGCCAAATATTCATCGAAGCGCCCCCTCACCCTTCTAAGTCAATGTATGCGGCAGATTTTGCGCCGCCGCCCCCTCATCTTAGGTTATTAGCGGCCCCCTCTGCGCACGCCTATGGGCCTAAATACTTATACTGTGTTACTGATTGAATGGGGGAGCCATTGATGTAGCATAAGGAATGAAACGACGAACACAACGAAAGCGCTTGTCTTCGTCTTCTTTCTTGTGTCCGTCGTTTTATTCCTTGCGCTAGTATGTCTCAACCAGCTACATAATACAGTTACACTTTTTTTTTAATTCGCAATGTGCTAGTCAACGAAAATATCTTCTGGTGACTATTGGAACAACACTTTTTACTCAAGTCACAAAACACGGGCTCTTTGCTGATAAAAACAAATCAAAGGCATTGTAGCCCTAAGCAGGCATTCAACCATTACACGTTTTGCTCTGTCGTTTGGCTGCACTCTGAGGGTATATATTTCAGTGCTGACCAACCAGTGCCTTGGTGTTCACAAGATTGACAACTGCTCTTTTCAGTAAAAAAATGCAGACTTGCTGTATGTGTGGCACGAGGTGACCGGCCTGCTGGTGGGGTACCTATCCATGAGCCTTCCTGAACACCCTGTGCCAGCAGGCCAGGTAGGCTTTCATTTTCAATACTCTATTGCAAACGTATTCACACCTTACACGTTTTCGCAACCTCCACTTTCGAAGCTTTTGTAGTGACCAAGGGTTTAATTCCACTTGCCATTCTTAGTGACGCACGTGGCCGAAGCTGTGCCGCACATCGTTCGCCTTATTGGCTGCGAACAGCTCTGGCTAACACTCCGAGGATTACACTGCCATACCTACCCAATAAAGTGAATGGGAAAGCGACCGCCTCTATAGTTCAATTGGTAGAGCATGGCACGCGTCATCCGAAGCCTGTAGGTTCGATCCCTAGCTGCGGCAAGTTGATTTCTCAGTCACTTTCATTCATTTCCTATTACTTCATAATTACTATACGACAGTTAAAACACACAATTATAGTCCCCTATACCCTCCTTAGGTTCTGTTGGTTCCATTAGAAACGAGCCCTCGATCAATCCCCCGCTTTAGAATCGATCTAGTGCGATACTACTGTCTGTGTTCAAAATCTCCCACCTTGGTAACTAATCACGTCCGTCACGGCGCTGCTAAGCTCGAGGACGTGGGTTCGGTTCCCAGCCTTATTTGGCCACGTCTGGATGATGGTGAAATGCAAGGACACCCGTGTAATTGCATTTACAATTACTCGAGTGTTGCGTGAGTTCCGCAAACAAGTCCCCAAATGGTCGATACCGTACATGTACGTTGCCGCGTCTGCATGTTTGGAAATTGCGCCAGTTTTCAAACTTTTTTTTGTGCCCAGCAAGTGCTGCCACCCTGGGCCGATGCCCGAAGTGCCATTAACCTTAAGTTTCCTTCCAAGATTTTTTTAGGCTATCGCTCACACATCGCGTGGCGGTAAGTGTGGTTTCGTCTCGCAGGCTCATTGCGTTTGTTGCGCTCACTAAGACTGATGTCTATCCGGTCTTTAATTTTAAAGGGCAAACTCGTGATACTAGTGAATCATTCTGCACTCAAACGCGAAGTACAGAATACAGGATCTGGCTGCAGAGCCCATAGTCGGCTGTAACCCACGAAGCTTGCCTGAACATTCATGGAATGAATGATAACCTTACCAGTATACCTACACAGCGTGCAACAGAAGTGGGAGGCACGGTCGTCAGACAAGGCACTGGTGAGCTCTCCCAGGAGACTATAGACGTCATTATGAAAAAGCAAACATGAAAGCATCTAACTTGACAGAATAGAACTGGTAGAGCTTTCAAAGCTAATCAACAGGCGTAAAGTGTCCGACATAAAAAGGCATAATACAGATAGAATTGAACATGCTCTGAAGAGCGGACGAAGCCGAAAAGCGGTGAAGAGAATTTTTGGGCACGGGCAGAAAACCAGATATATATACTGAGATAGAATGAAGGCAATGTCACGACCAATAGGGATAAGATAGTTCAGGTAGCTGAGAAGTTCTACAGACATCTGTACAGTAGCCTGGACAACCGGGACGATAACGACAGTGGTACTCAAGTATTATACATCCAGCCAGTAATCACAGAGGAAGTAAGGAAAGCATTGGAGGGAATGCAAATAGTCAAAAAAAGCTGGTGAGGATGATGTAACAGCTGATCTCTTGAAAACGGTGGACAAATTGTTGTAGGAAAACTGGCCACCCTGTACAGAAAATGTCTCAATTGAAAGCCAAAAATGCTGCATAGGCAGCTCCTCACTGGTTGATTTGCAAGAAAGCGATTCCCACAATGAGTGGTATATTCCGGAATTTTTCCCCTTTCATTTATTTCTTGCGCTGCCTGTTGTTCGATGCGACCATTTCTACGAAAGCAATTCGAAATGCTTGTCTGGCTCCGCACTATTGTGCGTCGGCCTCGAAACTGCGTACACACGCTTTGAGTGTGCGGAACCTATATTCACTTAGGCGTGCACTATATATATGGATGCCTGCACAATCTCTAAGTGAATGCTGTCACCTCATTTATCGCACTAGACGAAGGCAAGAAGAGGAACACAACTTTTCTCCCTCAAGAGGCACTTTAATGTCCAAAATGGATATCTGAAAAGCGTTCACTCTGTACAATCTAGTGCAGAATGCGCGCAGGCGCTGACTGGAGCCGCTCGAACGCACACAGTCAAGCCAGCGCGTATATAGTTGATGATGATGATAGCGAGTTATAAATACTGGCACGAACAGTGGTCGTGAAAACAACAATACTGATATTACAAGCTAATAATTATTATAAGAACGATGTATCTACTGCAGGGGTCTGCATTGAATACATCGGCGGATTGTACGGGGATCTGATGAGTGGACCGTGCACAATGAAAAAGCGGTGTCAAGAGAACGCTCCTGCTGCGCTGCGAGGAACGCAGATCGGCGGGCCTGCTATACGCAGTCGGGTCTAGCGCGTGCACCGACCACGATAAAAGAAGCGTGTCGGGAGTGCGCTAGAGCTCTCTCTCTGGACTTCGCTGGCTCTCTCGTCTCGAGTTTCTGTGGGCCCTTGTGATGTAAAGGCGCGTCTGTAGGCTTTCTTTGTAATGTACTGCTCTTGTATATATGTCAATTAAACACATCTTCTACTTGTTCGTGAGAAGCGTCGCAAGAGTCCTTCTTTGCCGGAGCCTGGGTGGCTGGCTACCCCAACCCCTCCTCGGTCACATATATATAGACGGTTTCAAGATTGCGATTGCAGGAGCACGTGGTGTACACCAAGAAACTTCCGGTCACCTCACTTATTATTCTGCAACACCGAAGCGTAAAGCCTTTTTTTAAGATTTGTCAAGTAAGGGAATACTCTTTTTCCAGTTTCACATAAAAGAAAGGCGCTTGCAGTTAAAGAATAACTATTTTAGTGTTGTGTGTAGCTTATAAGAATATTTAATTCATATATTTTGCTACACACAGGGAGAAAAGTGTTGAAACTCTACGAGCTACTCGCCAAGGCTTTTGTTCCCCGCCAATCCTGCTAGCCTACGCCAGCGCAGGAAACCGGAAGCGGTCCAGGGCCTGTTTTCATGGCATATTTTCGAGTTATCGAGATAGAGTTTGGCTGTCCCTGCGAGAGAGCATCGCCCCCGCTTGCTTGCTTTCAACATCGAAGTTATTATTTTCGAAGCTGCTATCACCGCAGGGCAAAACGAGGGCGTGGAGGTGGTGGTAGTGATTCGTAAGGAAAAAAGAAGACACCTAATTTCTGCAGCCCTTACGGGAGCACGGCGCAGTGCCTTATAGGGGTGGGGGTAAGGTGGGAATAAAAGAGAAGTAGAAAGGAAAAGAAAGTGAAATATGGTCGGCAAGAACGACGGATAGAACAGAGGAAAGATGGGGAGCCGGTCGCAGGAGTTGACGGACGGGACCACGATTCAGCCAGGGGCACGATACACGTCGGTGACGAGGCGGCGAAGGCCCCGTCGGTGAGAGGCGCGCGGCATGGCGGTCGATGAAGCCGTCACGGGTCGTGTAAGCAAATGGAGGCGATGCGCACTCGCAGGGACAGCCAAACTCTCTCCCGATAACTCAAAAATATGCCATGATCGGCGCCACTTACAACCTTGCAGAGCGCTCAGCCACGCGCTCGCATGTTGCAGCTCATACTAAGCGCGGTAGTACCATTGCTGTGCCAATCGATTGTCTCGACTGTTGCGGTCGACAAATGTTGGCAGCCAAGTACCCGCTAGTGAGGAAAAGCTTGAGAGAAAGTGTAGGACTCTTTTCAGGGAGGTGCATTATACTGTTAACAATATTTTGATGCCTAATGTGGTTTTCAGCGAAAATATATTTTAACTATTGCAACGCGTTTACGTAGGCACTCATTCACTACGCCTTTTGTCCCTTGTTTCGCTGCTCTCTTAGGGGCATATATTTCAGTGTTGACCATCCAGTGCATTGATGTTGTTTGACAAGCCTGACCACGGCTGTTTGCTGTAAAAAAACGCAGTTGCTGTGCATTTGGCATGAAGTGACGGGCCTACAGGTGGGCCACCTGTCCGTACTGCTTTTCCTACTGCAATCGGGGGCGCTATCCGAGCTTGGTAAAGGCCTCGCCTACCCGTATGCGATCCTCAACACGTGATTCAACAGGCCGGGTGGGTTTTCATTTACAGAACCTCGGTTTTCAAGCTCTTTGTAGTCATCAAGGTTTGATTACAATGCCACTGCTTACCCGTTTCGTGCCAAGGCAGAAATCATAAGCCGGGCTGAACACAAATGTCCACAAATAGGAAGATTTAATTGGGCGGATATGTACATGACTTGAAACTGGAAAAACAGACGTACCATTGCTATGTCAGTCGATTGTGTCTCGACTGTTGCTGTCGTCAACTCTTGGCAGACAAGTAGCGCGCTAGTGAGGAAAAGCTTGAGAGAAATTTTAGGACTGTTTTCTGAGAGGTGCATTATGTATACTGTTACAATTTTTGATGCCCAATGTGGTTTTCAACGAACAGATTTGCTGTTAACTATTGCGACCGCGTTTTTTAGTCATGTCTCAAAACAAGGCTTGTTTGCTAGTAACAAAAAAACCAAAGCATGTGCATTGTAGGCCTATGTAGGCGTTCATTCACTACGCCTTTTGATCCTTGTTTCGCTGCTCTCTTAGGGGAATATATTTCAGTGCTTTGGTGTTGACAAGCTTGACCAGTGATGTTTGCGTTAAAAAAACGCAGTTGCTGTTCGTGTGGCAGGAGGAGGTGACAGGCCTACAGGTGGGCCACCTGTCCGTACTGATTTTCATACTGCAATCGGGGGGGGCTATCCGACCACCGCCTTGGTGAAGGCCTCGCCTGCCCATATGCGACACTGGACACCTGGTGCCACAAGGCCAGGTAGGTTTTCATTTACAGCAGTCTATTGGGAACGGCCTCGCAACTTTCCAACCTCGCTTTTCAAGCCCTTTGTAGTGACCAAGTATTGATTACATTGGTTATTCTTACTGGCGCACGTTGTCGAAGCTCTAAGGATTGTGCCGCACATTGCTCGGGCGTTTATTAACCTCACCTAGGAAATACGAACATTCAGAAACGCAAGTCCCACACTCGCCGTCATGGCGGCGAGTTGCGCAAACACTCCCAGGTCTGCGTGCACATAAATACCCGATAAAGTGGACGAGGGGACGACCGCCTCCGTAGCTCATTTGGTAGAGCATCGGGCGCCTTATCCGAAGGTTGCACGTTCGGTCCCTGCCGGCAGGATGCTGTCTTTTCGTCCACTTCACTTTATTCACGTTTATATAATTACTACAGTACAGTTAAAACAGTACAATTAACGTCCCCTATACCTTCCTTGGCTTCATTATCTGTTGCCTCTCATTAAGGTTTTATCAAACAAAAGGAACGAGCCCTTAAGATTCTCTTCTTTCGTTCAAGGCAGATTCAGTGGTACTCCTCTCGCTATCCGAATGCTGTCATCATGGTAGCATAGCAGGTTACATAGCTAACACATTTAACTATTTGGTGGGTGAACTTGCGTCCAGCGGGCTGTCGCGGTGGTACAGTGGTTGTACGGTGCTCTGCTGCTGACCGGAAATACGCGGGTTTTATCCCAGCCGCGGAGGTGGAATTTTGAGGGAGGCGAATTGCTAGAGGTCCATGTACTTACATTTAGGTGCACGTTAAAGAACACCAGATGGTCTAAATTTCCGGAACCTTCGACTACGCCTTGCCTCATAAGCATATCGTGGTTTTGGCACGTGAACCCCGGGTATTAATACAGGATTGCTTTACAGTGGAACGCTTTGTATTTCATACGTGTGTCAACCGAATACTTTCAACCGTAATCGCTGTAACTCGCGTAAATAAATCTGGAATGCAGATGGCTATTCGCGTCACGCATTCATTGTGTTTAGAAGCGTCGAATACAGTGGAAATGTTGCAATAACAGAAAGTGGGCGATCGTGCCGAACGATTGCGCGCGCATGTTTTATGCAGTCAGACATGATCACTGTGAAAGATTTTAACAAGCGCGTGTCTCGATATTGTGCAGCATACAGAAGCATGCTAGGGGGCTTCAGATGTTTCGCGCATAGACTGATGATACAGCGTATTAGTATTTTGCAAGATTTCATTTGTAACGATGTGTGCTCAACCATATGCCGCTTTTCATAGTTATTACAAATATCTGTCACTAGCTCTGTCACAAATTATTTGCAGCGCGAGAAGTACATGCGTGAAAGAACGCGCAGGTTTCGCGTCCAAGCACTCCTTGTGAAATACGCTGAACGCGGGATGCAGGGTAACTGAAAGTGAAACTTGGGCAAAGTGTTCATAGAATGATACAAGGGTCTCGCAGCAACTCAACCTGAATGAATCGGGTGTTGCAGGACTGCAAGGTGAAGACTGCGCCGGAATACGGGTACGGGGACCAAGCCTACATTTTGCCCCATCCAATTGCGTTTGCTCTTTTGGCGAGTCATAGGTAAGTTCAGAAAACTGCCATTGGCCAGTTCACTTGGTGTCGGTCGTCAGCGTACGCTCACTTTCTACAGTGCCGATTGCTTCGCACTACCGCTTTCATTGTTGCGTGGACAGCGTTACAAAATTCAACTAATTGCTCAAAAAAAGTGTAGCTGAATGCGGCATTTAACGTACACGATGTCTAACCTCACGTCAGCGCATGGTGTATGGCGAAAAACTGACAAGTGTTCTCGTCAAGGGCCTCTGGCGTGAACGAGCTAGTTCGCTACATGGCGCCGCCAAAGGGGATGGCAACAGATATCTTTGTACAGTGCCGGTTGCTTCGCACTACCGCTTTCACAGGTGCGTGGAAACAGGAGTTGATTTTTAGAGTTCCGGGGGCAAAGGTTCATCGCAGCGCCCCCCCCCCCACCCTACTAAGTCAATGTATGGGGCAGATTTTGCGCCCCTCCCCCTCTTAGATTATTAGCGCCCCCCTCTGCGCACGCCTTTGTCCCTAAACACTTATACTGTGTTACTGATTGAATGGGGGAGCCATTGATATTGTAGGTAAACACACTAGGATTAGTTTTCCGTGTTATATTTATGAGCACTCTTTTGAACAGCGTTTAATTCCATTTCCCACGCTGCGCACCAGCACTGAATGTTGCGTAGAGTTTGCTGTAATAGATTATGGTCTAATAGAGCAGGTTATGTTTTTAAACACAACACAATCATCCGCAAAAAGTTTAAAAGACACTGAGTCAGGGATTGCTTGTACTAAATCATTTACATATATTATGAATAATAGGGGCCCCAACACATTTCCCTGTTGCACAGCAGAACTAACATTCAGCATTCTAGATACACTCGTTTTAATTTCAACGAACTGCTCACTCACTCGAGAGAGACTCACTCGAACAATATTATTCGACCCTGTCCGCGGCTACGTTAGCCCTCTCCCCGCACACTAATCTGGACTACCGGACATCAGGGCCTGGCAGGCAAAGAGGCAGCGCACGCTGCCGCCCGCGCACTCATTCCTCAGGCCTCTGCCTCGCCCACCGGTGACCCTTCTGATTCAGAAGAAAACTCTCCTCTCCTCACTTTTAAATATGTAAAAAACCATTATTGGGACTCCCACCACCGCTTTCCTGCGTCCTGCAAGGGTTCAAGAAGGCGGACGAGAGAATTCTCCGGCTATTCACTAATACGCTACTGTGCCCGGCAGAGCTCAAACAATTTGACTCTTCCTTTTTCGATCTCTGCCAGTATTGAGATGGCTGATACCTGCCATATGGTATGGGCATGCCAGCTCAATCCTTCTTTACCCGCCCAACCCGAACCCAACCCGAGAGGACTGAAAGGCGGCCCTGCTCGGCTGCTCCTCTCATACCTCTCTTAGTAATGCCTTGCTCTGCTCTGCTCTGCTTTCTCCCTCTCTTCGCTTTGCCCTCACCCGCTTCGCCAATTTCGCGGAAGCTCGGCACGGCTGGAACTCAACCTTCAACAGCTTGATTGAAGCACTATGGTGTGCTAAACACTTTTAAGGTGTTGATGCTCTCCGAGAACGGTGCCACTTCGCTGATTGTGTCGAAGAATTGTCGTTGGACAACAGCGTCCCGCACCAATATTCCTTGTATGTAATTCTAAGACACTGTGTGGGTGGGACAGCCAGTGTTGCTTGGTGCCAGAGGCAGAATGCATTTTCAAATGTATATGGCGGAATGCTGTAATAAAATAACGTTAACATTTACGGCATCATAAAATGGTCTGGTTTGGTAACTGACCAAGCGTTGTGAATATTTTTTATTGGAGTTGACGAAAGGGGTTATTGAAACTCGAAGTATAAGTGACCATTATCATCGTCGTCAAGTACAGACACGCGCTGGTCCGAGCCACGCGATGGCTCGGGCCAGCGCTCGTGCCAGCGCTCGTGGAGACACGCGTTGGCTCGAGCGCTTGCGCTCGTGCGGCTCGGGCCAGCGCCTGCGCGCATTCGGCATTCGATTATTCCGAGCCGCGAGGCGTGGATCACAGCTCAGAGCAGCCCGAATGCTTCTTCAGGTACCCGTTGCCGACATGGGAGGGCCGACTGACGGCATCACTGACGACAACAAAGGTGGGTTCCACATTTTTCTTTCGTCTAATGCGATAAATGAGGCGACAGCGTTCATTGGTATAGCTTTTGCAGGCTGTCATAGCTCGTGGCACAGTAAATCGATTCCTCGTCTATTAGAGCAGTTGTCGCATTGGCACATCAGAGCTATCAGAACTGTTTGACGCGCTGAGCGTCACGTGAGTGCAATGAGTATGCACAGCACGATGGGTAGTTAGCGCTTTTATGGAATCGGCTGCGTACTTCATAATTTGTTTTGATCCCAGTTCAAAACACTTCGCAAGAAAAATATGCGCGAAACGCGTTTTCGTGGCAATTCGGTGCGATGCTATTGCTGCGGCTTGGATGACTTCATACCCTAAGCACTGATGTGTACAAGTTTCTTTGGTGTGTGTACGTTACGTTAGTGTGTGCGTTATGTATTTTAACGTGTGATGTTTACATACCCTAATAATTAGCGCTGCTAAACATGGCGGCGCCTATGTCTCCCGCTTCAGCGCCAGTTATGGTGACGGCGTTTTCCCTTCCTTTATCAGAGTTATAAAAATAATGGTCCTAAAAGTTTCGGGCATCAAGACGCTTTGCTTGTGCTTGCTTTCGCGAGAATTAGAATAGGGTTTTGCGCTCACCGTTCGCGTTCTGCGCTCGCAGCACTACGGTGACTGGAAAGGCTCGCTACGATGAATAATTAGCGATGTGCGAATATATGAGTTTCGAATTCGAATCGAATAATACGTAATCGATTAATTTGATTCGACTTTCAAACAGCTAGTGTTCGAAGTTTAGAATCATTCGACAGGGCGAATCTAAAACGCGACAAATGCTAATGGTGCGACTTGGTTAGGGTGGGGTAGGTAAATCAAACGCTGACGTCGTTACAGTAGGCCTTTCGTTGAAACTTTCACCGATATTCTGGTTCAAAAAGCGAGCGCATGTTTTATTTCAAAGGAGATTGTCACTTCTGCACGTAAAAAAGGAATGAGAAAACTGTCGAACTTTAGAAACGAAGGCACGAAGATATTGCGTAGTTCTGTCGCGTATGCCACAAGCGCCGTAAAACTTCCCGACTTTGGCCCGCGCGAAACCGTCGTTGATTGGCTTTGTTCACGATGTGCAGTCGCCAATGCCGCACCGCACCACTAGTTCAGAAACTCCCACCGTTCCGGCGCGCAGTTAAAACGCTGCTGTGAACGAGCGCCCGAAGATTTTGGGGCCCGGAGCACTCATGACGATGAAGCACAACATGAAGCACAACCGCTGTTAGATGAGCCGTACTGTACAACCATAGGGGAAAAAAAGCTAGCTACCGTACCACCCTCTGTAAGCCGTTAGGAGTATCGTTGCTGACTAGAATGGCGGCTTTTCTATCAACACGCCTGCGCGCCCATAAAAGCCGGGGTCTCCATCATAAAATTTGTCCATTTGTAGCGCGAAACGTTACTTATGAGCGCATCCAGATTCCGAGATCGTTCGGTGACTCCGGCGTCTGTAGGGCTAACGATACATGTCCTAATAGAAACTACGAATGGTTGGTATGATGAATTGCATAGGCGTGAAGTTGTTTGGCACAATGCACCTGTTGGGGGCGCTTGTTTTTAGATATGTTAACATGATGTCGAGGAAAGCGCAATAATGTATTTGCAACAACGACCGACTACCTTAGAACGCGATACTATAAAGCGATGTTCAGTAATAAAGACGACACATGTACGTACAATCTCAACGGAAAAAGATTGACACAGGTGACTGGTTGCCGGAGCGGCCATATTGCGACACGCGACGCCGTTTTTCTCGAGCACGCAGATATCGAGAGTGCCAAGCACATTGCATTTTCCAAAGCAGGGGTGGCTGGCAGAAAGCACTCCAACAAACAGCTTTTCGGGGCAACTACGATAGAGACATATGGTTGCTCGCAGCTCCAGCGAAAAAAGCAAGTACGTAGCCACCTCTGCCGATAAGCAATGGTGGCTACGCATATGGACACGGGTGGGCCAACAGCAAGATGGGCTGCTTTCCGCCGGTCCATAGGCCACCCCTGCTTCGGAAAATGGAAAGTGCTTGGCAATCTCACTATCGGCGTGCTCGTCATCAACAGCGCCGCGTGTCGCGATTTTGTGGCTCCGGCCACCGGCCACTTCTGCTAAGCTTTTTTCGTTGAGACTCTACTTGTGTGAATATGGAGACGACGGAGCATGTTTTGACTCTGAAGACATCCACCAGGGGGGCTATTTTGTACGCGTTCTAGCATAGAACGGGGAGGAGGATCGAACAAAAGGACAAGCGGGAGCACACAGCCAATAGGCGAGCTGGGGAATTCAGGAATGTATCCAATGCATAAATAAATGTATAATTATTTTACCTGAACATCAATATTCAGAGGCATTGTTTCTCGCAGCTTAAAGTTGAAGAGCTCGGCGACTTTAACAATTAACTTGTGTTAATGTCTTGACATAGCGTCAGGGGGTGTCGCAGTTTCACGAGGCGTTCGGTGGTGGCGCTGGCCACCACGCTGTTTCATCCAGTGGTTCTAGTATTAGTGTACCTGTAAAATTCAAACGGCGCGACGATTGGAACCGTTATTCAGTTGTCGAAATGGCGCAGCACACGCACTTACGAGGTTCGCGCGTTCCCGACAATCAGAGAGAGTTGCTGCTCTCGTTTATGGAACAGCATCGAGAGTTGGCCGTACGAGCTAGCGAGTTTACGCACGAATTTACGGCAGCGAACAGGCGTCGGCTGTGGGGCGAGCTGTCCAACGCGCTGAAGAGCGAAGGCCCCGTCACCAAGTACGCCTCTTCAGTCATCACCTCAAACGCACCTTCTACCTCGGGGCTTCGTCGGCTTCGTTTCTGCAAAATGGCATGAACGAGAACGGAGACGCCATTTTCGCAATCTGTCCGCGCGGTAGAGAGATGCGCGGGAACACCATTCCTCCGCTTTCGTTTCGATCCAACCCAAGTCATTTGCGGAGACTGTTCCAACACCTCCTCCCCGTTCTAAGCAAAACTTGCGGCTATTCTCACGTCTTGACCGTCACACTAGCCTCGACCAATCCCGTGTGGCTTCCCCTTGTCCTTTTGTTCGATCCTCCTCCCCGTTCTATGCTAGAACGCGTACAAAATAGCGCCCCAGGTGTACGTTCTGGCAGGAGCTAGGTGAAGCCCTGGGTTTTTAAGGCAGTCCGAGGAAGGGGAACATGACCTCGATAGAGGTCGAAACAGCACGGTGCGCAGATTGGTGGCAGAAATCTAGAGAGAACGGAGGAAAGCAAAATAGCGTAAAAACCAAGGTTACTCGGCCGTAAAATGCAGAAATTTTATTTATTTATGCAGAAAATTTATTTGAAGATACTTTTTTTTTTCTGTGGGAGCTGATCATTATTCCCGGTAGGCAAAGAATTATGTGCAATTTGAAATTGAGCTTGGTTGTTCACAGGTCACAGCGTCGTTATCAATACAACGCTCATAGCATCCAACTTTTAATCGATCTTGCCGACGTTTGCGTTGACGTGCATTAAACTACGTCTTTGTGGGAAGCGCACTGCAACGGCCCGCAAACGTGTGCTTGCGTTTAACGTGCAACGGCTATTATCAATCCATTTATCAGAAGCAGGACGAACAAAGCAAAAGCGCGCTAAATGTCCGAACAGTTCCTTAAACCGACGTCCCCAAACCGGGTGTCGCAGGTTGCTGTAATTCGACAACGCGTTTGCGGGAGATAATTAATCTCCCGCAATCACATGTCTGCGAATACGCTGATGCGATCGTATAGAAATTGCTGCAATATTACATTCTGGCACCAACGTCTATGCGAGTTTACGAAAGCGTGTCATGGCACCATCGAAAAATGCATCCACAGTTGCCGTATAAAGACAGTCAGATTATATACTGTATACCGGTCCGCGATAATTGTTGGCTGGCTTTGGTCAAGGCTTAAACGAAGACGAAGATTTCATTCAGCAAATAAAACTTCCTGAAAATAACACATTTTGAAAGGTATTTAGTCACTTCTAAATAATCTATTATTGAAGTTGAACACACACGGACACGCACGCACACACAATCGCGCACACGCGCGCGCTTTGTTTTTCGCCAATCTCGCGCCTTTCAGCGCAGCACGTACGTTCAGCCAACACGCATATTTAGATCAGCATCTAGCGTCTAGTTTTACTGGTAATTCTGCATCAAACTGTGTGGGTCCAACGACGAGCCAAGTCGTTGTTGGACCCTTAGCTTGGTGCCAGTATTTGTCGCACACATCGAATAAATTTATGTAATGCAAGAGCATGTACATCGCAGATATCGTTCATATTTGTTAGGGCATGTATTTCGCAGGACTGGTAACTAAGGTAGTTTTTTCTGTGTGATCACAGGGCACAAGTAATTTTCTGGAAAAGATTCTCGCTATCTCGATTCTTGGCTGTGATGTTCTCTTAACATTTATTGTCAACATGCATCATTCACTGTTGGTTCTACGGAGATCGTCACGTTCTTGTGGTGGGGCAGAATTCATTAGCCGAAGCACCACCTACAAGATTGAACAATTTGGTGGGTGAACTTACGCACAGCTGGCGGTCGCGGTAGTACTGTGGTTGTACGGTGACTGCTGCTGACCAGAAATACGTGGGTTTGATCCCAGCCGCGGAGGTGAAATTTTGAGGGAGGCGAATTGCTAGAGGTCCATGTACTTACATTTAGGTGCACGTTAAAGAACACCAGATTGTCTAAATTTCCGGAACCTTCTACTACGGCTTGCCTCATAAGCATATCGTTGTTTTGGCACTTGAAACCCCGGGTATTAATAAAGGATTGCTTTATACTGGAACGCTTTGTATTTCATACGTGTGTCAACTGTATACTTTCAACCGTAATCGCTGTACCTCGCGTAAATAATCCTGGAATATACATGGCTATTCGCGTCACGCATTCATTGTGTTTAGAAGCGTCGAATACAATGGAAATGTTGCAATAACAGAAAGTGGGGGATCGTGCCGAACGATAGCACGCGCAAGTTTTATGCAGTCAGACATGATCACTGTGAAAGATATTGTGCAGCATACAGAAGCATGCTAGGGGGGCTCCAGATGTTTTGCGCATAGGCTGATGATGTAGGTTATTAGTTGTGAATGCTAATAAATGGAACGTTATTATGGTTGGTGATTTTAATGTAAATCAGTTTACCGATAATCAAGCAAAATTTCAGTTACTTGAAGTTATGCTTGCGAATAACTGCGATAACCTAATTCATCAGGCCACCAGTGTTACTTCACAGTGTGATACGCTTATTGACTTATGCTTTACAAATGTACCAAAGGCTGAAACTTGCTCTGGTGTCCTAGGTTCATATATTAGTGACCATTTATCCATATTTGCAATTTTTCCAACCCACAATTGTTCCAGTGCAGAAAAGTTCACTGCGAGACGCATAAATCAGCGCAGCATCACTTTATTTCAGTCTCTAGTCGTCAGCACTAACTGGAAAGACGTATACTCCGAGCAAAATCCGTCTAGATCATATGAAATATTTGCATCAAAATTACAGCACAGTTATAATGCTGCTTTTCCTTTAACAACAGTAGTGAAGCACAGAAACGCCCGGAAGGCATGGATCACGAGCGAACTTTATTATCGCATTAAACAAAAAGAAAAATTATTTGCTAATTTTCTAAAAACACGTGATCTTCAAATATAACAGGAATTTAAGAAGTTTAGAAATAGGTTGAATGTTGACCTAAGGAAGGCCAAACTTGCCTTTTTTGAACGCAAGTTTGAAAGCGTCGCCCAAAACAGTTGTAAGATATGGAAGGTCTTTCGTGAATTGACAAGTATCCCTTCATCAGGAGTACCACCGGAATTAGAAGTTGATGGCGTGAGGTATTCTGGAGATTCTTTAGCAAACTTGTTAAACAATTACTTTATCAATGTTGGAGCTGCCGAACCCCTCCATACTGTACAACCAGAACGAAGTTATATGACGTACGTGCATAGAGCTGTGAAAGACGCTCTGTTTCTTAGTCCCACTTCAGAAGATGAAATCATTTCTATTCTAGGTTCTCTTGAAAACAAATCAGCTGCCGGAGAAGACGGCATAAAAGCTTCACCAGTTAAGGCCGTGGCACATGACATTGCAAAGCCATTAACGCACATCTTTAATGAAATGATATCATCTGGTATATATCCTGATAAGCTAAAAATCGCTCGTGTGACTTTACTTCATAAAGGCGGAAAGTGTAACGAGTTGGGTAATTATAGACCAATATCTGTACTATCAATATTTTCTAAAGTTGCAGAGAAAGTCTTGTGCACGCGATTTAATAAATTTTTATCAGCGAAAAATGTTATTGTAGAGCAGCAGTTCGGATTTCAAAAGGGAAAGTCTACAGAAAAGGCACTTGTACGAATAAAAGATAAAATCATCCAAAATATTGAAAACAGGTTATTTACAGTTGGTATATAGCTAGATTTCCAAAAAGCATTCGACTCCATCAAACACGAAATTTTAATCCGTAAACTTGAAGCATACGGCTTTAGAGGTAAAGCACAAAATCTTATCCGTAGTTATTTGCACAATCGACTACAGTACATTTCTCTTCAGGATGCTCAATCTGAAAAAACTGTAATTAAATATGGTGTGCCCCAAGGCTCTGTCCAGGGCCCTCTATTATTTATAACATACGTAAACGATATTGTTAATATCCCTTTCACTGGGGAGGTAATAATGTATGCTGACGATACAAGTGTTTTCTTTTCTGGGAATGATTTGAAGGAGCTAGAGGCGATGTCAAAGGACTGGTTGAATGAGATTAATCTCTGGGTATCTTCTAATAAACTAAAAATAAATGTTAAAAAGACAAAGTTCATGCTTTTCTATCCTAAGAATAAAGAAGTAGATTACATTATGAAATTATACGACGGCGATTCGCAACTAGATCTAGTACATGATCATTCATTTCTAAGCGTTTCTTTTCAATCAAACTTAAGTTGGTCAATAAACGTGAACAATGTAAGGATGAAGGTAGCGAAGTCTAAGGGCATGTTGAACCGTTTACGTAACTTTTTAACAACTAACTTAAAGAAGGAATTGTATTTTTCCATAGTCCATTCTCATTTTAGTTACTGTTCGTTAATGTGGGGAACAGGAATTAAGACCGATAATGAAAAGCTTTCTTCTTTACAGAGGAAAGCAGTTAGACTACTTCATTCGGGGTATAATGTAGATGCATCAGCTCTCATGTTAAAGTATAGAATTCCACAATACTGTGTGCGCATTGCCATGATTTACAAAATCAAATTGCCGATGTGCATATATTGCGAAGTATCGGGGGACTGGGGTTCATTTAGCCGTCGCTACTTGAGCAGGAACACCGGTCACGACCTTCGTAAAACCCACATAGTTGTGGAAAGAACGCGCACAACACAATCTATGGAATGCAAGCAATAGACTTCCAAATTATGAAATTATGTAATGAGCACCCTGCAATAATTGAACTGGCACGATCGTGCACAAACTCTAAAAATTTCAAAATCAAAATTCGGTCCCTCTTCAACACTTTGGATAAATGCGCTTTCTGCACGGTAGGGTGAGCTACAGTCTCTCATACTGTTTGTATGTATATATTTTTGTGTATGTATATATGCTTTTTGTGTGCGCATTGCCATGATTTCTATTGTTACTACAATGATTTCTCTTGTTCCTTTTTTTATTTTTATTATTTGTATGTATATATTTTTGTGTATGTATATATGTTTATGTGTGCGCATTGCAATGATTTCTATTGTTATTATAATGACTTCTATTGTTTCTATTGCTACTGCTGCGCCCAGCGCGAGCAGGACCACGTCAGGGGGCTAACCACCTCTTTTTGTCCTGACCGCGGGCAATGCTTTTGTATTGTTCGTAAAATCAATAAATAATAAAATTGTGTAAGATTTCATTTGTAACGATGTGTGCTCAACCATATGCCGCTTTTCATAGTTACTACAAATATCTGTCACTAGCGCTGTCACAAGTTATTTGCAGCGCGAGAAGTACATGCGTGAAAGAACGCGCAGGTTTCGCGACCAAGCACTACTTGTGAAAGCCACTGAACACGGGATGCAGAGTAACTGAAAGTAAAACTTGAGCAAAGTGTTTATACAAGGATACAAGGGTCTCTACGCAACTCAACCTAAATGAATCGGGTGTTGCAGGACTCCAAGGTGAAAACTGCGCCGGAATACGGATACGGGGACTGAGCCTACAGTTTGCCCCATCCAATTGCGTTTGCTCTTTTGGCGAGGCATAGGTAAGTTCAGAAAACTGCCATTTGACAGTACTCTCTTTGTACAGTGCCGGTTGCTTCGCACTACCGCTTTCATTGTTGCATGGAAAGAGGAGTTGATTTTTACAGTTCGCGCACAGCGTTACAAAATTCAACTAATTGCTTAAAAAAAGAAGTGTAGCTGAATGCGGCATTTAACGTACGATGTCTAACCTCACGTCAGCGCATGGTGTATGGCGAAAAACTGACAAGAGTTCTCGTCAAGGGCCTCTGGCGTGAACGAGCTAGTTCGCTACATGGCGCCGCCAAAGGGGATGGCAACAGATATCATCATCATCTTACTTAGAGGAAGTTTATTAAAAATACGCGTTCTTGGGTTTGAGAATGATCGCTTGGAATATTTGTAGGTACGTTGGTCTCAGCTGGCACACAGCCTGCGCAGCCCATGCTTGGTCAGGGTGCCACAAACGAGGGGGACTCGAGGTGTCCTTCTTATTATAGTGACAGCTCCAAGAGGGCGGCGAAAAGTAAGCGGTAACATGGGGACAGAGAATTGCCCTTACCTTTGTACTAGAGTTTCCTCCATGAAGGGGTGAGACGATGTAGTGGAGTATGTCAGTGTTTCGCCAGAAAACAGACCTGTAAGGCAGCGAACATATAGGGATTCTTCTGTTTAGTGAAGCATAAAGGGCGTTTTCATAGATCAATTCATAATGCTGAACAGATGGTAGTGGTGAGAGGACACCCTTTAAGACGAGCTAGAGCGCGAATTGAAAACTCCGGCATCGGTAACTACAGAAGAGAAAAGCGTGGTTTTATGTTCATATCTATCTGCCACCATCATTATCAGCCCATTTTATCTCCACTGCAGGACGAAGGCCTCTCCTCATGATCTCC
Source organism: Rhipicephalus sanguineus (assembly GCF_013339695.2). Classification (NCBI taxonomy): domain Eukaryota; kingdom Metazoa; phylum Arthropoda; class Arachnida; order Ixodida; family Ixodidae; genus Rhipicephalus; species Rhipicephalus sanguineus. Next base: position 49,480,427 of record NC_051176.1, read on the forward strand.
AATTTACCATACCTAGTAGTGCGAGCTTGTTGCATTTTATCTCTGCGAACTTCTACTCCATCTATCTCGCTGCTGCCCTCGGCTGGGTTTCCCGTTCGTTGACAACCATTCCTTTGCTCTAAAGCATGGTTGCCTATCCTACACATTAAGTTTCCGGCCCAGGCTTAATGCCACCTAGAATATCCACTACCCGTGTTTATTTTATTTATTTCACAATACTGCAGGCCAGGAGTGGAATTACAAAGAAAGGAGAACAGCACAAAAATGATTTATAACAATACCGGCACTACATGCAATACGTCAGTTTCGCTAGTACGATATTTAACAAAGAAATGAAAAACAGCACACATAGTTTACAACAACACTCGCACGACAAGTAATATAAGTTTCAATGATACAATATTCAACACGACAAATGGTGTTCAAGGGCTTCATCAATATTGTCTGCCTCGCAAACGAACAGTGGGGGGGGGGGATGTTGTGAGCTTTCTTGAGTTTATTTGGTGAATCTAATCTTTTGTATTATATATATATAATATTAGTGTATGGATTCCATACAACGGATGCATACGCCTGGAGTTGACGTAGGGGGTTATTGAAACTCGGAAGTTCTTATGATACGCAGACCTTTCAGGGTGCAGCGCCATATACATGTTAATAACCGTACACTAATACGTAACGTTTAATTATGTATTTCCAGTAGCCACTCGCTTTACAACAGCAACAATCTTGGTCTTCTTCTAGATTAGCTGGCCTCGCGAATTATGCCCAGTCACTGTCGCTTTGCTATGCTGCAAAAACCGCAGCGTACGAGTACGAGGTCATATCTAACTTCTTAAAATAAGGTAAACTAAAGAAGGGTAATGGTTCGAGGGGCCCGCTTTGTTAGGCACAACCTTATGAAGCCATAGAAAACATAAGTGGCCATCATTCGCGGTTTTTAATTGAAACGTTGAAACCCTGATGAGGAACACTCACATGCTTGCTTATGCGGCTTCGACGCAGTAGTGTCCAGCATCAGATTGAAAAAGCCCAGATAGATTTACCATTCTATTAGTCCTTAGTGTGAAATGCAAAGCGCAAACGTGCCAGAGCTTGCCCGTTTCGTCTCAATTCAGAAATAAAAGGCCATGCTGAAAAGACATGTCCATAAATAGGAAAACCTATTGGGTGGACATATGCATGACTTTAAAGCTAAAGCTAGCAAAACAGACTTCGTGGAACCCACCTTTTACGTCTACCTGTGCTGCGCTCTGCCGTTTTGGTAGGGTTTATGTAGGGGCCGGTACAACTGGTATCGCCAGAACTAAAGCCTGCGAGATCAAGAGGCGTTTCGCGACTTTACCGCTAGCTGAAGGGCGCGTGCGCTGTGGCATCGTTTTATTCCTTGCGCTGGTATGTCTCAGCCAGGTACATAATGCGGTTACAATTTTTTTAAACTCACAATGTGCATCTTCTCCAGCTCAAGCTTGAGCTTTAATGCTTCTATCTCAAGTATCAACTCGCGCGTGCGATCCGATCCATTTACACTGTTACCTTCCATAACATTTCCCTCTGAATCCCACATCTCCCAGAGTGTGCCTGAACGCAAGTGCATTCAGTAAAAAGGGCCCCGAGAGAGCACAAAGCGAGCCTCACCTTGCCGTGATGCGTCGCCCGCCGTCGTTGTCAGTTGCAGCTGCGTCAGTCCCGTCTCTGACGCTTGTCGTTACGAAGTCGCTCGATGCTCACGGTGCTCCAGCGGACCACCCTCGCCGTTGCGTCAGTCCCTCACGTCGACGTCTCTTGCCGCTCTCCTCCCGATGCAGGACACCGCAGCGCCTCGTCAGTCGCTCAACGAAGTCGTTTGGCTTCGCCCTTGTTCGCTGACACCCAGCGCTCACGTGTCCCTCAACTCCTGGCTCCAAAGTTGAACGGCAGGCTCGGAATGTCAGTACTGCTTCAGGCAGCTCACCAGCACGTCCCAATAGCAGCGAGCGTCTTGACAGCTTCGCCGGGCTTCAGCACCTTCCTCGCTGCGGGCTCTCCGATCCTAGGGTCGACTGCGCCAGTTAATTTCCATTCCCTACTATCCTACGCTAGCTTCAACACTAGCTAAGCAGGGAAGGTGTTTGAGGTTCGAATCGGCGCCCCTCGATGACTCGAGTGCACGGTGGCAGCGCGAAGGAAGAGCCGTTGTCCAGTGAGGAGACGCTTTATTGCCACGCTCAGGCGTCTTCCCGGGTCCAAGCCCGAACCTCCGCTCTCTTCTCACATTCAAAACAGCCTCTTTTCAACCTTCAGTTAGACAGAGTCCCTCAACAAACCAATCACACTTGGGGGTTGGCATCACCACAACCAATTGCACAAACACTTTCATGACAGACACGGCATTGGTCTAACGTACGACACAATCTACAACACGCGAGGGGATAGGTTCACTGCGCAACACGTGTCACCTCACTCTCCCCTACGTTATAGCCTGAGCATGCCCCTGACGTCCGCCAGCGCCGAAAGCTCGGCTCGGGCTTAACCTGCCCGTGCACCAGCGTCTCTTTCAAAAAACCGCCACAAAGCAGCGCTTACATGCAGCTGGGGGCCGCTTCACCTGAACGCTCCGAGTGCCGTTATTACGACCAGACGGCGATTGTTCGCAAAGACATCCCCCGGTCGCATCCGGCCAAGCGGTCGCAAGACCAATTCCTCGCGTTCGCCTTTTGCGGCGCCGACACGTGCTCCCTGTTAGCGGTAAGTTCTCCGAACGGCAGCGCAGGTACTGAAACCAGGCGGCCGTGTGTCGCTTCGTCCCACTGGCGCGACGCTCTTCCCGTTCAGCTCGTATCTCCTCCCTTTTGTTACAAGCAAGGAGGCGGCTTTGGCGGCCCTGCGCTTTGACGGCGTCACCACAGAGTCGCCTTTCTTTCCCAGAGCGGGGCCTTCCGCGTCCCCTCTTTGCGGCGCCGACACGTGTTCCGATAGCAGCGCGGCAATGTGGGAATCTCTCTGCGCTGCGCAGAGTTCGTACACTGAACCACACAACACGCCGACTCTGCATGCCTCAGACTGACTCCACCGCCATACGTCATGACAGTAATTACTATGTTCAAAAGAGAGGAATTTGTATATATTTGTATAGGGTCTTTGGTTGCACCGGTGCTCAGTGACATTTATCTTGCCTCTGTTGACCGCAGACTTGGTGCTTCTGTGTCATCGCAAGGAATAGTTAGAATGCTAAGATATGTCGACGATTATTTAGTGCTCGTCACCGCCCAGAACGATAATGTTTTGAAAGCAAGGTTTCAGCTATTATAGCTGAGTTCCGGTTGGCTTCCGATGGTCTGACATTTACGCACGAGAAGCCGGCTAATGACAGCCTACAATTCCTAGACCTGCGTCTATTCTTTACTAACAACCACGTGTGTTGGATGTACACACCAAGAACTACCAAGGTCTTACTGTCGTATGAAAGTGCCCATTCTAAGATAACAAAAAGAGCAATTGTGTCCTTGTGTTGTCGGTCCGCTCGGGAAAAATCATGCCACCATAAGATAAAAGAAAGCTTAGCGCTCCAGGAGGCACGCTTTGTCAAGGCGGGATACCATTCAACTGTGATTTTAAGCTCTTGTGAACGGCTGCTACAGAGCAAGAAGGGCAGTAGTAAACGTAACGAGAATGCGAGTGAAAATAGACGAGTGCACGTAATGCCCTACATACATCGCGTGTCGCATAATATGAAAAAGGTAGCCAACAGTTATGGGGTAAAAACGGTTTTTTCGGCTCCGTGCAAGATGGCAAAAGTATGTTCCATGATGCACAAAGGTTTGCGCGTGCCGTGTAGTAAGCGGCATGTTGATCCCGCTGTAGAGTGCGTAACAGGTGTGGTATACGAAATCCCCCTGTCCTGTGCCCAGCGCTACATTGGACAGACGGGACGCTGCTTCAATGAGAGGGCGCGAGAGCACAGTCTAGCTGTGCGCTCCCACACCGGAGGCCATCTCGATTTACACTGTAGGAGATGTGGTTGTTCGCCGAAACTAAAGGAAACCCGAATACTGTACAAGTCTAATGACAAGATGGAAAGGGAATTAATAGAGGCCTTCTTCATTGCGCGAAGTGACAATTGCGTTAGCATGCCTTCACTGACATTGCTCCCGAAGGAGCAGCAATTTTTAGATGGTTTTATATAATCAGGCCTTCATTTGTTTTTATTTTCTTGTTTGATACTTCAGCGCATGTTACTGATCATACTCTACCCACATATCACTATCGCCACATGTTTGCAGGTTGACGTCTGCGCGGTGGACCTTAGATAAGGCTTCAAATTTTTGTTGCTCTTAGTTTTCCGCTCTTCTTGATTCTTATATTTATTCGGTTTTTAAGCACGTGTCAGGCAGATGTTGATTCAAACTTTTTAACGCCTTCAGTTTATTCAGTTGAAGTTTTGCGCCCGTCCTGTCCACTTCCCTTTGTCCGTGTTCTTTCGCGCAACCCTACACTATGTGTTCACCTGTGCACCAACTAGCCCAAATGAGAGCTTTACTGTATCGTGCCGGTTGTTTCGTACTGACGCTTTCATTGCTGTGTGGGATCAGGAGCTAATTTTATGATACTGTACGTTGTTACGCATTTCAATTAAATACAGAACGTGTAAAGAAACGTGCGAGCTTTAACGAGGCCTTAAAGATAACAAGGCAGCATGTGTACGACATTGGTTCTATGGAGCCATTTTGTACGCGTTATGTGATAGAACGGAACGAAACGTCACGAGAGGACAAGAGGGAACAGCCAATAAGCGAGCTGATGGAAATCAGAAATGTTTTCAAGGCGTGAAGAAATACAGTGTAATAACTGAACATCAATATTAGCAGGTATTGTTTTTCGAAGGTCGAAATTCAAGAGCGCGGTGACATTAACAATTTGTGTTCATTGGGCGCTAGGTGGTGTCGCAAGTTCACGAGACGTCAACTTGCGACACCACCAAAAGAGCCGCGGCAGCAAAAGGACAGAGGAATGCTGCAATCATGAAGCACAGGACGTTGTAGGGATACAATAGGTACGAGGTGCTTCGAGGTCTGCAGAAAGGTGTAATGGTTCCGGGGCCCACTGGTGTGCATGAGGGCAGAGGTGCAATCGGGAATGGATATAAATCAAAGGACTGTGGGACGCCTCGCGTTGGGTGCTCACGGGACGACGACAAATGAGGCTGTAAAGGGCGATATGGGATGGGCAGGTTTTGAGGCGAGGGAGGCTCAGAGCAAAATAAGGTTCGAAGAAAGGCTAAGGAATATGAAGGAGAGTAAATGGGCAGAGGAGGTGTTCCGTTATTTGTATAGGAAGAGCGTGGACACACAGTGGAGAAAAAGAACTAGGAGGCTCACTAGTAAATATACGGCTGGTAGTGTAAGCAATATGTCAACAAAGAGCGTTAAGCGAAAACTCAGAGAGGCGGAGAGGATTTCCTGGGCGGCAGCTTTGGAGAAAAAACCGGCTTCAACTACCGAAAGGGCAAAAATGAAATGAGGGAAGCATTTGAAGATAATTGAAGGGCAAGCGCTTTACTGTTTGAGGCGAGGTCGGGTTGCCTTAGAACGCGTACTTATAAGGCGAGATTCACTAAAGAACAATGCACATGCTGCGGAGAAGATAAGGAAACGTCGGAGCCTGTTCTTATTGAATGTGGAGATATCCACCCAGGTGTACGTTTGGGCACGAGCTTACATGAAGCCTTGGGTTTTAGGGACTACAGTGGAAAGCTGAACACACCCGCGATTGAAATAAGAAACTGTTAGAGTATTGGTGGCAGAAAATTAGAGAGAAAGGACAAAAAATAAATATTGGAAAAAAATAAGGACAGTCTGCCGTAAAGGGCAGAGAACTGGGTTGACAATTTCCGTTTTTTTTTCCTGTAGTAAGATATATTTTATCGAAGTAGAGGCATTAGGCCACAAAAAAAAGGAAAAAGATTTTTTTTCGAGCCTGGTGGCACACTTGTCACCGCCCTGTTATAAAGGGGACGCTCATAGCATCCATGAATCCATCCACGTGCCTTAGAACGCGTAGTTATAAAGCGCGATTCAGTATATGCTGTGAGGAAGCTAAGGAAACGACGGAGCCTGTTCTGATTGAATGTGGAGATATCGACCCAGGTGTACGTTTGAGCACGAGCCTACATGAAGCCTTGGGTTTTAGGGACAACAGTGGAAAGCTGAACACACCCGCGATTGAAATAAGTAAGAGACGGTTTATGTTCCTAACACGGTCACGTCACAAGATACCAATTTTTGTGTATATCAAGCTAGCGAAACGGCCGCCAGCGCCCCATGAGCGTCGCACAAAAGTCATGCTGTACATAACATGCGTGTCGTGATTTTCATGTTAACTCGTGTTATTTATGTTCGTCACACAGTCACGTCGCAAGATACCAATTTTGGTGCATATCAAACTAGCGAAACGGCCGCCAGCGCACCATGAGCGTAGCATGTAAATCATGCTGTACATGACATGCGTGTCATGATTTTCATGTTATGACTTGTTATGACATGTTATGACGAGGGCAGAGAAAAGAAATGCCAGGCACCCGTGCTTCACGTTCCTTTTTTTGTCCTTGTGATGTGAGTGCTGTTCTTGCCTTCTGATGATCAACAAACTAGCTCACGTGTTACTCACTTCGTCCTTGTCTGTCACACTCTTGTTCTCAGGCAGGGTTAACTGTGCCCCCAACTTGCTGTGTGGCCACCATGCCACCGCCACAACCTTCAAATTTCTCAAACCGGATGAATTTTTTAAACACAAGAAAAGCCTACTAGTATCAATAGTACAGTGAAGTTCTTGACCATGACCTCTTGGTATTTTTCTTAGAAGGCTACCATGCGTGGTTTGAACTGGGAGAACAAGTTGAGAACCACGCCGCCTGCAGTGGTACAAAAACCTGACAGACAGAACACTGAGAGACACAAAGACAGTGGATTAGAGATCAGAGGGGCGGCAGATATCCTAGTTATCGTTAAGAGGAAAAATGAACCTGGACAGGTTCAGGGGGCGGAAAAGGGTTACGTAGAGCGACAAAAATAAGAAATTTGCAGGCATAAAATGGAATCGGCTTGCACAGGTGAGGCTGCGTCCGAAATCATTGGGAGAGGTCCTCGTCGTCGTGCAGTGGACGATGTAGACAGTAGAGGGCAGTGTCCACTTCGTTTAGTATGGGACAACTGAGAAATTGTTGAGGCACCTTTCCACTCTTCTTCTATCGGCATCACTTATGCAACTCTCCCCATGTCAGTGCCATGTCTTTTTTTCACTTCTTTTAGTGTGGCGAGGAATAGGAAAAAAAAACTATTAGGACTAAAGAAGAGGATCAAAGTGTGCTTTTGCCCCGTTGGCCTTTTCTTCCCATTTTAGCACTGTGGGAAGCTTAAGCAAGCTGGCAATGTATTTTCAATCTTCAGCACTGTTTCGCCCGTCACTGATTTAGAAGTACATTCTCATGCTAATGTCATCATGGTGCAGCACAAGTTGTAAAATCTTGCTAAAGGCTCTTGGGATCTTTTAGATGTGGCTTAGTTATCAGATATTAATAAGAGCTTAGCAGACAGCAGTGCAAAGGTTGCGGTGACTGGTTTCAGAGCTTGAAGAGTGCTTATTAGGCCTTTTCTCAATGTGAAAGGGGTATCTCGTTTTGCCCAAAGGCATCTCTAAACTTAACCTTGTCTCTTCAAAGGTCTGTAGATTTCAGTGAGGGCGAGGTAGCCTTGATAACTGTGCTCGTGGTGTTCTGGATGGGGCCAACCTTGCTCTTGTAAACTGCTACCACCATTTTCCTGGTGGCCTTGTGTGTGAACTGTTGTGCCTATGATTGCATGGTCAGCTCAAGCTACTCGAAGAGGCTCGTCGTCAAGAGCTAGCTGCCCTGCTGGACCAGCTGGCATTGCTCTTTTACAGACGTACTCGACATCCCGCCAGAGGAGCAAGACCGCATCCGCAGCTCCACCACCGGCCTCACACCGTCAGCTCTGGCTGCAGTAAGTAGCACACTTAGTTTCTTTATGTGTTACCTCACGGGTTCCCGAAGTAGTATTGTGTGAGGGGAGGAAAGTGACAAATGAAACAGAAAAGAAATTACGCAACAGTAGTGGTTAACAATAAGAGTTGCTAATTCGCAATAATGGAATAAGAGGCTGTTTTCAGTAGTAGGTACTATTCCCACCGAAGATGTACGGTGCAGCTTCCGGTGAGTGTCCAAATAAGAAACAACACGATGTCCCGGTCACCATTCCTCATTTCGATGAAGTTTACTCAACGCGTAGGTTTTAGACAAAGAACGATGTCTTAAGTTTCGCAAAAAGTTTGTCTGAAAAAGAAATATACAACTTTCGTCTGCAAAAAAACTTCCCGCCAATTTCGCGAATCGTGAACTTCGTGCACAGCTGGCGCAAAAAAAAAAAAAACTGGGCACTTCTCAGCTACAATAATTATTCCCATTAATAAAGAAGTGAAATTAAATCTTGTGACTTTTTCTTTTTCTCTCGAAGGAATTCTCAGTGAAAAAATGGGGAGTCTGATTTGTACAGAAGTGGAAGAACATGTATTTTTTTGGGGGGGGGGGCATTAATCGGAAGCCTGTTAGCAGCAAACCAATCAGCAAGTTTGGCTAGTTCAGTATTTATTTGGTCTTCTAGCTCTGAAAGATTTTTACCAGTTATAATTAGGGCGGTGTTGTCAGCATACATAAGCATCTCTTCAGTTGTTAGCCCTAGTGGGCACTCACTTCTGTATAGTAGGTAAAGAACCTAATAAGACCTTGCGGCACACCTGTTTGTATGGACTAGAGAGGTCAAGTAATATTATTAATTACCATCTGTTGTTGATCGTGAAGGTAACTTTTAAACAACTTAATTTTAAACCCACTTGGAATTCGGTTCATGGTTTTTAAAACTCCCCAAAAGGGCTCCCTTGTATACCGCAAGTGCCCATTGACCATCATTTCATTCCTGCAGGTGACTGTGTAAGTTTTCTTGTCATAAAATTAGACCCTTATTTGAAATTTACAATTCGTATTGCTTACGTTAAACAGAAAACTGCCTTCGGTGTAGGAGCCCTCATTAAATCTCGTGCATTTTTTTCACTCGATGCCTTATTGTCTTTGTACTTTGCCTTCATATATCGTCGCGTCACCTATTGCATTACTTCATGAGGAAATACGTAGAACGCACACCTTTTGTCCACACAGCACATTCAGAATCAGGCCATTCGCGTTATTACCAAAAGTTCTTTTTATTCTAATGCTTCTCCACTCCTTCAGGCTAATTATATTGTTCCTGTGTCTGGCTTCCGGTGTCTGGTTCACCATTGACGGCAATGATGAACTCCAACGCGGAAGCTGCCGTATGATCAAATGGGAAGATAGCCGTGAATGTGGAATTTCAAAATATTTTCTTCCCTAAAACAAATCATAATAAAACTTGCCATGTAAGAACTATTCATTTGCTTTCGATTGACTTATGAAGCTGACTTTAATTGGAGCACCACGCGGTGTAAATTGCATTTCAATGTGGATCAAAATGACGATTTTCTCTTTCTCGTAAGATTTCCAAACATCAGTGGTCTTAAAATATTTTTAGCACAAAGTATAGCCTCTGTAGAATAAGTATTCATTACTCAGATATTCATACATGGCGCAGTATTATGAGGGAAAAAGTACAAACAGAACATTTTGTCGGAATTTCTTGAGGCGTAAATGACAGAAAAATTGCAGTTTTATTGAGCTTCGAACACCTCGCACAAACGCTTTTGCCACGGTGTTAGAAGTATTATAGGTGGAAGACGACGCCTCCGGAAGCGGCGAACTTCTGTCCGCGGTTTGTGGCGTCTTGTTCACAGGGCCCTAGATGGCGCTACAGTACTGGTGGCTCAAGAGCGGTATCAGGCGTGGTCGCTTCGGAGCCGCGACCGCCCCTCGAAATGAATAAAAAACTGTGCGTTCTCGCTATAACGAGCGCAAAAATAAATAAATAAATAATAGCTTCGAATAAATCGAAATTTGGACGATACAGCCGCTACCTGTTGAATATGTTGAATTTGCCACCGCGAAGGTTGGCGGTGGCAAATTCAACATATGCTTTCCTCATTCGGACAATTAAAGATGTCACAGTGATGTCACGCTGAAATATGACAAAAATTAGTTCTATTTGTAGAAGTATATAGTTTAGATAGTTAGAAAAAATACCGCATTAGCCGTAGTATTACAACAGAAAATGCACACCGTCTTTGCTGTCGCGAACATTCGAAGTAATTTGCGGTCGTTGATCGCGGATAAAAAAACTGTATACGACTTTTTAGCTGGCCGTGCATAAAATACTGAATTTTAGCGAATGCCAGCAGCTAAGTTTGAGGCACCGACGAAGGATATGAAAAAGCATCCTGGTTTGGCACTGCGAGAAGGGGAGACATTATGAATGGTGGATATGTTTCCGATTATTCCCTGTTGCCAACTGAGGAATATATTTCACTGTTTATGTCTCGCATAGTCACCCTAAGACAGCGTTACTACTTCGTCTTTCAAGGAACACGTCGATCGCGGTGTGCGGAGTCTTTACGGGCGTAGCCAGTCAACCGCAATGGTACACCGTTACGGTACTCGGCTGCTGACCGAAGTTCCCTAGTTCGATCCCAGTCGCGGCGGTCGCATTTTGATGGAGGCGGCATGCTAGAGACCCGTGTACTCTACGATGTAAGTGCATGTTAAATAACACCACATTGCCGAAATTTGTGGAGCTCTGCTACGGCGTGCCTCATAATCATAACGTGGTCTCAGCACGTAAAACCCCAGATATTCTCATTGTTAACAAGCGTAGCTTTCGCACGGAGAGAGAAAGACTGCACACGAACGTAGGTGTTAAAAAAAAAGGCCAACTCACGGCGTGGATGAACTCAAGACGATGAACTCAATACTTCGTCGGCACGGCGTCATAAACCAGAGCCGCCTTTCGTGATGTGCTCACAAGAACGTGCCCTTTGTACACTGCTTCCCACGTCTTCGTTATGTACCTCGGCTCGAAGTGCTTCTCGCACATGTATTCAGTCGACTGCAGCACGCGGTCCTTGCGCGGAATCGCATGGCGCCAAACATTCAGGCGTTCCGCATCTCGGGGTGAGGAAAAATCGACTTTTCAGTGCAGGTCTTGTACACAGAGTTGCACCGCCGCACAAAACACTTTTTGCCCATTTCACGGCTTTCTCACTCGAATAGCATGACCTGCCATCGCACAAAAAGAATTAAACGAGGAAGCAATGTGGCGACAACTGCTTCGTCACCGTGGCTTTGTCCGAAGAGAGGCCGGTGCGCGCCGCTGTGAGCCTCTTGACTTCTCCTGCCATCTCGCGGCGTGGCGGCGCGGAGGAACCGAAGTTCGACGCAGCGAGCGCATGGCGCCGGTGCTGCGTCGTTCCACCTGTACTTCTAACACCGTGGCCTGGACAATCAGGGCGATAATGGCACTACTACTGAAGTATTATACATCCAGCCAGTAATGACAGAGGAAGTAAGGAACGCATTGTAGGGAATGCAAATAGTGAAAAAACCTGGTGAGAATGATGTAACAGCTGATCTCTTGAAAACGGTGGACAAATTGTTTTAGGAAAACTGGCCACCCTGTACAGGAGATGTCTCAATTGAAAGCCAAAAATGCTGCATAGGCACCTCCTCGCTGGTTGCTTTGCAAGAAACAGAACCCACAATGAGTGGGATATTTCGGAATTTTTCCCCTTTCATTTGTTTCTTGCGCTGCCTGTTGTCGTGCTTGGTTATTATTCGTCGCCGCCTAAAGCACAAGTGCACGTCTCATCCATCTTCTCTTGACATCGCTTGTTGATTGTGCACAGTCCACTAATCAGATACTCGTACAATCCCCCGATGTATTCGTGCAGACCCCTGCATTCGATACATCGTTCTCACAATAATTATTAGCTTGTAATATCATTATTGTGCTTTTCACATCCTCGACCGCTGTTCGTGCCAGTATTGAATAACTCGTTATCATCATCTTCAAATGGACACGCGCTGGCTTGACTGTGTGCGTTCGAGCATCTTCAGTCAGCGCCTGCGCGCATTCTGCATTAGATTGTACAGAGTGACGAGATGTGGAGCGCTGCTCATAGCAACCAAACGCTTTTCAGCTATCCATTTTGAGAGAGAAAAGGTGTGTTCCTCTTGCTACCTTCGTCTAGTGCGATAAATGAGGTGACAGCATTCCTTTAGAGCGTGTGCAGGCATTCATATATATATAGTGCACGCCTAAGTGAATATAGGTTCCGCACACGCTTCCGACGCACAATAGTGCGGAGCTAGACCAGGATTTCGACTCGCATACTTAGAAATGGTCGCATTAAACAGCTGTGGCATTGGCCAGGAGTGTAATTACAAAGGAGAACAGCACAGAAATAATTTATAACAATACCGGCACTACATCCAATACGTCAGTTTCGCTAGTACGATATTTAACAAAGAACTAAAAACAGCAGACATAGTTTACAACACTCGCACGACAAGTAATATAAGTTTCAATGATGTAACATTCAACACGACAAATGGTGTTCAAGGGCTTCATGAAAATTGTCTGCTTCGCAAACGAACAATGGGGGGGGGCTCTTTCGAGCTTTCATGAGTTTAGTTGGTGAATCGAATCTTTTGTATTATCTATATTGTACGGATCTCAGAAAACGGATGTATACTCCAATTTAGGTCTAATAATAGCATTATACACTGGACGTTTAACATGCGCAGTTGCCTTTGCAAGCTTCCCCTTTTAAAAAAAAGCGCAGTTTCCGAAAAGCTTAAGTGCAAATGGGCGAAATGTGTGCCCGCCACGTCATATCACCAGAAAGAGTGATCCCTAAACATAGGCGTGCGCAGGGTTCCCCACCAGGCGGGGGGGGGGGGCAAAGGTTCATCAGAGCGCCCCCCCCACCCTACTAAATCAATGTATAGGGCAGATTTTGCGCCCCCTCCTCTTGGGTTATTAGCGCCCCCCCTCTGCGCACGCCTATGTCCCTAAATACTTATCCCTGATTGTATGGGGAGCCATTGATATTGTAGGTAAACACACAAGGATTAGTTTTCCGTGTTATATTTATGAGCACTCTTTTAATCAGCGTTTAATTCCATGTCCCATGCTACGCACCAGCATTGAATGTTGCGTAGAGTTTGCTATAATAGATATGGTCTTCAGAGCAGGTTATGTTTTTAAACACAACACAATCATCCGCAAGAAGTTTAAAAGACACTGAATCAGGGATTGCTTGTACTAAATCATTTACATATATAAGGAATAACAGTGGCCCCAACACATTTCCTTGTCGCACACGAGAACTAACATTGAGCATTCGAGATGCACTCGTTTTAATTTCAACGAACTGCTCCCTCACTCGAGAAATATTCTTCGACCCTGTCCCAGGGTAGGATACCCTTCTCCCCGTTCACTAATCTGGACTACCGGCCATCAGGGCCTGGCAGACAGAGGCAGCGCACGCTGCCGCCCGCGCACTCATTCCACGGGCCCCCTGCCTCGCCCACCGATGACCCATCTGATTCAGAAGAAAGCCCTCCTCTCCTTACTTTTAAATATGTAACATCTGTAGCGAAGCGTTCCTACTCAGTAATGGGTCGTCCTCTCGAGCGCCTTCCAGTGGGTCGTTCTCTTCTCTGAGAGCACGCCCCTCGTGCAGAGTCGGCCCCGCTTTGACTGTCGCTGCCGTACGCCGTCGCTGAGTGCCCGTTAATAAACGTCTTGACAATTTGGTGGAGAGTGCTGTGCCCTTTAAACAACTACGGTCCGCATTCGATGCCCTTGGAGCGTCGATCCCGTACCGTGCCTGCTACCATGACTCAAGACGCCGCCCAGCAAACGCCTCCTCTTGCACCGACGCCATGTCCGGGTGTCCCACGCATCCGCGACCCTCCTATCTTCACCGGCGCGGATGGCACCGACGTCGAGGACTGGCTCGCGATCTACGAGCGTGTGGCGTCCCCAATAAATGGGACGAGCCAGGCAAACTGAGCAACCTCGTTTTCTACCTCGCGGGTGTGGCAAGTCTATGGTACAACAACCACGCATCCGATTTCGCTACGTGGTCCGCTTTCAAGACCGCCATCATCGACGTGTTCGGCCGCCCTGCCGTTCGCAAGCTGCAAGCCGAACAGCGTTTACGTGAACGAGCCCTACAGTCCCGCGAGTCTTTCACGAGCTACATTGAAGACGTGCTCGACTTGTGCAAGAAAGCATGACGAAAGCATGAAAGCAAGAACGTCATGACGACAATGCTTTCACCATGCTACTCGCCAAAAACCCTCGCACTGTGGCAGAGGTCATCACGCTGTTCCAAAGCTACGAGGAGCTGCGCCGGCAGCGGCTGATGACGCGTCGACCTCCATCACGCGACGCCGATCTCGCTGGCTTGTCGGCCGTGTCGGACCACTCCGTCTTACTCGCCGAAATCAAGTCATTCGTGCGGGAGGAAATTGCCCGCCAGTTCTCCTTACTGGCCTTCTCTCACCAGCAGGATGTTGTACAGTCGTCGACCACACTGCTGCCTCCCCTACGCCGGGCTATTGAGCAGCAAATCGCGGAGGTTATGCCGGAATACCACCAGCCCCCTCCGGCGTCTGCGCCGCTCAGTTACGCACAAGATGCAGCCAGGACACCCCCAGCGCTCCCTGTGGTGCCCCCGCTAACATACGCTGGAGCCGTCAGACGCTGGAGCCGTCACCAGGCCTCAGGCCTTCGAAGCGAGTGTGCCGGCAGCATACGCCGACATCATCCATACGCCCTGACTCCAGCCCACCATGCAGTCGTTATATCAGCAGCCGCCCCGTCCCTCGCGTCCTGCCACGTGGATGGGACCTAGCCCGGCAAACCGATGGCGCACATCCGACAACCGCCGATCTGCTTTGCGTGCGGTTGCGCCGGTCACGTCGCCCGCTATTGCAACCGCGTGCAGCCGCCTCGAATCGGTTGAGCCGTCACCAACCAGTCAAGCCGCCCGTATTATGACCCGCTGCCGCCTATGTCACCGACGTCACGCCCAGGTCCATATACCCGTCGTTCGCCGTCCCCACGACGCCGCGCACTGTCACCGATGCGGCCTCGTGCGGTCGCACGAGACCAGGAAAACTAGTCGTCGCAGTCCAAGAGGCAAGGGCTGCAACGCTATCGAACAGCCAAAGCCCTCAGCAAAGCCCATCAAACGTAGTAGACGTGTTTGTAGATGGTGTGCGCACATCGGCCCTTGTAGACACTGGAGCTGCCGTTTCCGTTATGGACGCTAAATTTAGCCGACTACTACGAAAAGTGACGACGCCACTTTCCGGGCTCTCCCTCCGTACAGCCAGCGCTCTCAGTATTCACCCGACAGCGGTGTGCACAGCCCGTGTCATGATTCAGAACGCTCTGTACGCCATCGAATTCATCATAATTTCCTCATGCTCTCACGACGTCATCCTGGGATGGGATTTCCTCGCCCGTAACGCCGCCGTAATTCGTTGCGCACCAGCCGAAATAGAACTCTCACCATTCTCAGATTTGACGCCGGCGGACAGTCCACCGGCTGCGACCAAGGTGCTCGTCAAAGACGACACCACACTTCCTGCAAACTCGTCAACGGCTGTGTCAGTCTGCTGTACCGGTCTTGCTGACGCCGTTGCACTCCTCTCTCCATCTGACCGCGTCTTCACTAGAAAAGGCTTGTTGGTGCCATTTGCGACCGTGCAAGTCATTCAGGGCGACACCGATATTTTTGTTGTGCATCTTCGAGGGCTGAAGCCCTCGAAGATGCACAAGTTATGACGCACCGGGTGACACGCACTGCGCCAGCTCCCATTCGCTCAGTGCTGTTTCCACATCTGATTTGTCACCCGCTGATTTATTTGGTGCCTCGATTGCTGAACACCTTACGCCGGTCGAGCGTTCCCAGCTTCTATGCCTGTTCGAAGAATTTCGTTCTTCGTTCGATGTAGCGCAAACTTCTCTCGGCCGCACGTCTGCTGTCACGCATCGCATCGAAACTGGCGCCCAACCACCACTGCGGCAACGTCCATATCGCGTGTCGCCAACAGAGCGTCGTGTAATTACCGAGCAAGTCGAAGACATGCTTCCCGCGATGTTATTCGACCCTCAAACAGCCCGTGGGCGTCTCCTGTCGTTCTCGTTGCGAAGAAGGACGGCTCTGTACGGTTCTGTGTGGACTACCGACGACTCAATAAGATCACCCGTAAGGACATTATCCCCTACCTCGAATAGACGATGCCATTGACAGCCTGCAAGGAGCAGAGTTCTTTTCATCGCTCGATTTGCGCTCAGGGTACTGCCAAGTCCCCATGGCTGATGACGCTCGACTGAAGACAGTGTTTGTCACACCCGACGGCTTGTACGAATTCAACGTCATGCCGTTTGGGCCGTGCAATGCGCCCGCGACCTTTGAGCGCATGATGGATACCGTTCTGCGCAACTTGAAGTGGCACACGTGCCTATGCTACCTCGACGACGTCGTCGTTTTCGCCCCGGACTTCTCAACACACCTTCAACGCCTGCGGCAGGTTTTGACGCGCTTGAGCGACGCCGGGCTACAACTGAATCTCAAGAAGTCCCGATTTGCAGCACGGCAGCTGACGATACTAGGATACGTGGACGTGGTCTCCAAGGACGGCATCCTTCCAGATCCAGCCAAGCTTCGGGCCGTGACAGAGTTCCCCAAACCTACGTCCGTCAAAGAACTGCGCAGTTTCGTAAGACTCTGCTCCTACTTTCGGCGCTTCATACGAAACTTCGCAATCATTATATCACCGCTGACGAATCTCCTTGGAAGTAACGGGCCCCTCAATTCGTGGGCGTCAGAGTGCGACGACGGCTTTCGCAAAGCTCCGTCGTTTGTTGACGTCTCCTCCCATTTTACGCCACTACGACCCTACGGCCCCTACAGAGGTACACACGGACGCCAGCGGTGTTGGCCTCGGTGCTGTCCTTGCGCAGCGCAAACCTCGGTTCCCGGAATATGTCGTCGCATATGCAAGTCGCACGCTTACTAAAGCAGAGACCAACTACACCGTCACGGAGAAAGAATGCCTGGCAATCATTTGGGCCCTTACAAAGTTCCGACCTTATTTGTATTGTCGCCCATTTGATGTCGTCACCGACCATCATGCACTGTGCTGGTTGTAGTCATTGAAGGATCCCTCAGGCCGTCTTGCCCGTTGGGCACTTCGCCTGCAAGACTACGACATCCGCGTGCTGTACCGCAACGGACGTCAGCATGCTGACGCCGACGCCCTGTCGCGCTCTCCCTTGCCTGACGACAATGCCACAACTCAGCATCTCACTTTGTCGTTTCTTCCATCGATATTCACACCATCGCTACCGAGCAGCGCAAGGATCAATGGATTGCCTCACTAATAGACTTCCTGACTTATCCATCGCCCACACCATCGACTCGCTTGTTGCGTCGTCAAGCCCACCATTTCGCCGTTCGCGACGACCTGCTCCACCGACGCAATTACAACGGTGACGGCCGCCAGTGGCTACTAGTAATACCCCGCAGTCTGCGTTATAACATATTCGAGTCGTTCCACTCTGATCCGCAGTGTGCACAGTCTGGGGTATCGAAAACCTACCACCGCATTCGCCAACGTTACTTTTTCGCCACCGCATTCGCCAACGTTACCGCTATGTGGAGAAGTTCGTTCGCTCCTGCATCGATTATCAGCGCCGCAAAACTTCAACGCACCTGTCGCCAGTAGGCCTGCAACCTCTACCTTGCCCTGACCGACCGTTTGGGCGCGTTGGCATCGATTTATATGGGCCACCTCCCCTGACGTCCGCTGGTAACCGCTGGGCCATCGTCGCTGTAGACCATCTCACGCGATACGCTGAAACTGCTGCCCTCCCTGCGGCTACAGCGAGCGATGTGGCCTCCTTCCTGCTCCACCGATTCATGCTGCGTCACTGTCCACCCCAGGAGCTGCTCAGTGATCGAGGCCGTATCTTCTTGTCGGAAGTGGTCGAAGCCATTCTCAAAGAGTCCACCGTTGTTCACCGCAAAACTACTGCTTACCACCCGCAGACGAATGGCCTCACCGAACGCTTCAACCGCACGCTAGGCGACATGCTCTCGATGTACGTCGCCGCCGACCACACGAATTGGGATGTGATTCTGCCCTTCGTCACGTACGCCTACAATACCGCTCCTCAGAGCACTACTGGTTTCTCACCGTTTTTCTTATTGTATGGCAGGCACCCGTCGCACACCAATGACACAATCCTTCCCTACAAGCCGGATCGATCTGAATGTGCGCCTATTTCTGCCACAGCCAGACTTGCTGAGGAGTGTCGCGGGCTCTCCAAAACCTTTACTACGCGTAGCCAAGAGCGGCAGAAAAGCATTCGCGGTGCCACCACCAGTTCTGCGTCCACGTTCCTTCCTGGAGCGCTCGTATGGCTCTCGGTTCCTACCACTGCACCTGGCCTCTCTTCCAAACTACTGCCCAAATACGAAGGCCCCTACCGTGTCGTCGAACGCACATCCCCGGTGAACTACCTGATCGAACCCATCGACCCATCTTCGGACATGCGCCGTCGAGAGGGCGACATTGTCAACGTGGCGCGCCTGAAGCCCTACCATGACCCGCTCATAGTGACAAGTTGCTAGGTCGCCAGGCGGCTTCCCTTTTCGTAGCCGGGGTAATTGTAGCGAAGCGTTCCTCCTCAGTAATGGGTCGTCCTCTCGAGCGCCTT
Source organism: Rhipicephalus sanguineus (assembly GCF_013339695.2). Lineage (NCBI taxonomy): Eukaryota > Metazoa > Arthropoda > Arachnida > Ixodida > Ixodidae > Rhipicephalus > Rhipicephalus sanguineus. The sequence continues at coordinate 49,499,182 of NC_051176.1, forward strand.
CCAGTGGGTCGTTCTCTTCTATGAGAGCACGCCCCTCGTGCAGAGAGTCGGCCCCGCTTTGAATGTCGCTGCCGTGCGCCGTCGCTGAGTGCCCGTTAATAAACGTCTTGACACAACCCATTATTGGGACTCCCACCACCGCTTTCCTGCGCCCTGCAAGAGTTCAAGAAGGCGGACGAGAGAATTCTCCGGCTATTCACTAATACGCTACTGTGCCCGGCAGTGCTCAAACATGATTTCTGCCAGTATTGTGAGATGGCTGACACCTACCACATGCGACGGGCATGCCAGCTCAATCCATATTTAACCCCCCCCCCCAACCCCAACCTAACCCGAGAAGACTGAAAGGCGGCCCTGCCCGGCTGCTCCTCTCTCTCTCTTAGCAATGCCTTGCTCTGCTCTGCTATGCTTTCCCACTCTCTTCGCTTTGCCCTCACCCGCTTCGCCAATTTCGCGGACGCTCGGCACGGCTGGAACTCGAACTTCAACAGCTTGATTGAACCACTATGGTAGACTAAACACTTTTAAGGTGTAGATGCTCCCCGAGAACGGTGCCACTTCGCTGATTGTGTCGAAGAATTGTCTTTCGACAACAGCGTCCCGCACCAATTTTCCTTGCAGGTAATTCTAAGACACTGTGTGGGTGGGACAGCCAGTGTTGCTTGGTGCCAGAATTTGTGACACACGAAGAATGAATTTTCAAATGTATATGGCGAAATCCTGTATGTCATAAAATAACATCAACTTTTATTGCATCATAAAATGGTCCGGTTTGGTAACTGATCATGCGTTGTGAATATTTTTTATTGGAGCTGATGAAAGGGGTTATTCAAACTCGAAGTATGATACGCACACCTTTCAGGATGCAGTGGCATATATATTGTAAATAACCGTATGCTATTATATAAAGATTAGTTATGTATTTCCAGGAACCGCTCGCTTTACAATAGCAACAATCCTGCCGCACCTTCTAGATTAGCTGGCATCGTCAATTATGCCCAGTCACCGTCGCTTCACTATGCTTAGCAACTACAAGAGCGGCATCGTACGAGTACGAGGTCATGTCTAACTTCATAAGATAAGGTAAACTAAAGAAGGGGAACAGTTCGAGGCGCCCGCTTTGTTAGGAACAACCTTATCAAGCCATAGAAAACATAAGTGGCCATCATTCGCGGATTTTAATTGAAATGTTGAAAGCCTGACGAGGAACACTCACATGCTTGCTTATGCGGCTTGGACGCAGTAGTGTAGCATCAGATTGAAAAGGCCCAGATAGATTTCCTATTCTATTAGTCCTGACAGTGAAATGCAAATGCAAACATGCAAACAAGTCAGAAATAATGAGCCGTGCTGAAAAGACATGTCCATTAATCGGAAAATCTATTGGGTGGACGTATGCATGACTTTAAAGAAAACTAGCAAAACAGATTTCGTGGGATCCACCATTTACGTTTCCCTGTGCTGCCCCCTGCCGTTTTGGTAGGCTCTTGTTAGGGGCCGGGAGAAGTGGTATCGCCAGAACGAAAGCCTCCCAGATCAAGAGGCGTTTCGCGACTTTACCGCTAGGGTAAGGGCGCGTACGCTGTGGCATCGTGAAAAAGGCGGAATGGTGTGCCAGTTGTCTTTGTCTAGACGGTCGTCAGTTGTTGGTAGCCAAGTACCCGCTAGTAAGGAAAAGCTCCAGAATGTTTAAGACTGTTTGCCCAGAGGTACATATTACTATAAAAGAATTAAATGTTGGGCTAGTTGGGTGAGACATATTAGACATAAGTGGCTGAGATATAATAGCACAAGGAATGAAACGACAAACACAACGAAAGCGCTTCTCTTGGTCTTCTTTCTTGTGTCCGTCGTTTTATTCCTTGCGCTAGTATGTCTCAGCCATCCACATAATACTGTTACGATTTTTTTTAAATTCGCAATGTGCTTGTGAACGAAAATATCTTCTGGTGAATATTGGAACTACACTTTTTAATCAAGTCACAAAACACGGGCTCTTTGCTGGTAAAAACATATCAATGGCATTGTAGCCCTAAGCAGGCATTCTACCACTACACGTTTTGCTCTGTCGTTTGGCTGCACTCTGGGGGGTATATATTTCAGTGTTGACCAAGCAGTGCCTTGGTGTTCACAAGCTTGACAACTGCTCTTTTCTGTAAAAAAACGCAGACTTGCTGTACGTGTGGCACGAGGTGACCGGCCTGCTGGCAGACTACCATCCTGAACACCCTGTGCCAGCAGGCCAGGTAGGTTTTTATTTACAACACTCTATTGCAAACGTCTTCACACTTTACACGTTTTCCCAACCTCTACTTTCCAAGCTTTCTGAAGTGACCAAGGGCGTAGCCAAGGGGGGAGTTGGGGGGGGCCTTCAAACCCCCCCGAAATATATACACGCACACATACAAACGCATGCACGAGTATATGTACATAAAGTATGGTTGAACCACCCCCCCCTCCCCCGAAAAAATTTCTGGCTACGCCCCTGGTAGTGACTAAGGGTTTATATTCCACTTGTCATTCTTAGTGACGCACGTGGCCGAAGCTGTCAGAGTTCTGCCGCACATCGTTCGCCGTATTGGCTGCGAACAGCTCTGGCTAACACTCCGAGGGTTACACTGACATACTTACCCGATAAACTGAATGGGAAAGCGACCGCCGCTGTAGTTCAATTGGTAGAGCATGGGACGCGTCATCCGAAGGCTGTAGGTTCGATCCCTAGTTGCGTCAAGTTGATTTCTCACTCGCTTTAATTCATTTCATTTTACTTCATAATTACTATACGACAGTTAAAACATACAATTATAGTCCCCTATACCCTCCTTAGCTTCATTGTGTTGGTTCCATTAGAAACGCGCCATCGATCAATCCCCCTCTTTAGAATCGATTTAGTGCGATACTGCTGTCTGTGTTCATATTATCCCACCTTGGAAGCTAAGCACGTAAGTAACCGCGCTGCTAAGCTCGAGGACGTGGGTTCGGTTCCCAGGCTTATTTGGGCACGTCTGGATGATGGTGAAATGCAAGGACACCCGCGTAATTGCATTTACAATTACTCGGGTGTTGGGTGAGTTCCGCAAACAAGTCCCAAATGGTCGACACCGTACATGTACGGTGCCGCGTCTGCATGTTTCGAAATTGCGCCAGTTTTCAAACTTTTTTTGTGCCCAGCAAGTGCTGCCACCCTGCCCGGATGCCCGAAGTGCAATTAACCTTTTGTTTATTTTTTAAGGCTATCGCTCACACATCTGCACGTGCGTGGCCGCGCGGCGGTAAATGTGGTTTCGTGTCGCAGGCTCTTTGCGTTTGTTGCGCTCACTAAGACTGATGTCTATCCAGTCTTTAATTTCTAAGGGTAACTGCGTGATACTAGTGAATGATTCTGCACTAAAACGGAAAGTACAGAATACAGGATCTGGCTGCAGAACTCATAGACGGTTGTCACCCAGGAAGCTGGCCTGAACATTCACGGAATGAATAATAACCTTACCAGTATCACTACACAGCGTGCAAGAGAAGTGGGAGGTACGGTCGTCAGACAAGACACTCGTGAGCTCTCTCAGAAGACGATATACGTCATTATGAGAAAGCAAAGCATGAAAGCATCTAGCCTGAGAGAATGGAACTGGTAGAGCTTTCAAAGCTAATCAACAGGCGTAAAGTGTCGTAGAGATTTCAAAGCTAATGAACACGCGTAAAGTGTCCGACATAAAAAGGCATAATACGGATAGAATGTATCGTGTTTTGAATTAATCATGGTCTAGCCAATGTCTCCAATAATTTCTGGGGTTTGACATCCCAAAACCACGGTATGATTATGAGGGACGCCGTAGTGGAGGGCTCCGGAAATTTCGACCCCCTGGGCTTCTTTAACATGCACCTAAAGCAAAGTACACGGGCCTAAAACATTTTCGCCTCCACCAAAAATGCAGCCGCCTCCGCCGGGATTCGATCCCGCGACCTCCGGGACAGCAGTCGAGCGCCGCAACCACTAGACCACCGCGGCGGGATAGCCAATGTCACCAGCATAGGTCGGCAGAAAAACTGGAGCTCACCCAGACTCACTCAAGAAATATTTTGCTCTTAAGTCTCTTTTGGACTCGTACTTACCAAAATTTTCCGCAGCCGGACTCACCTGGACCGAGACTCACTAAACATTTTCTCAGCGAGACTCACTCGGACTCAAACTCACCAAAATATTACTCACGTGGACTGACTCACTCATACTCACGGCTCGACCTGTGTCTGAGTCCGGGTGAGTCCGTGGGTGAGTCCGTCCGCTTTTCAACACCAATATCTCACACAATTCATCTACGAGGCGCCTTTTGATCTCGTACTTTCAAATACGTGTTATGATTGTTTGCAATCCACTAAGGACATTTTTATTGAAAGACACGACTGACACGAGATATATTTATCAAACACTTCCCGTGGAAGAGTGTGCGGAGGGAGGGGAGGGATCAAGGCGCTGCCTCATTGCCTGGCAGGACGCGCACGCTGCCGCCCGCGCGCTCATTCCCCGGACCACTGCCTCGCCCACCGGTGACCCTGCTGATCCACAAGAAAACTATCCTGAGATTTTATTAAAGATGTAATAACACATTATTGGCACTCCTACCACCGCCTTCCTGCGTCCTGCAATAGTTTTGAAGAAGGCGGACGAGAGAATTCTCCGAATATTCACTAATGCGCTACTGTACCCGGCAGTGCTCAAACATTTAGAATCTTCCGGCCTCTGCCAGTACTGTGAGGTGGCTGACACCTGCCACATGGTATGGGCATGCCGGCTGAATCCTCCCAACCCGAGAGGACTGGGAGGCGGCCCTGCTCGGCTGCTCCTCTCCCTCTCTTAGCAATGCCTTGCTCTGCTCTGCTATGCTTTCCCCCTCTCTTCGCTTTGCTCTCACCCGCTTCGCCAATTTCGCGGACGCTCCACACGGCTGGAACTCAAACTTCAACACCTTGAGCGAACCACTATGACAGACGAAAGACTTTCAAGGCGTTGGTGCTGTCCGAGAACGGTGCCAATTCGCTGATTCTTTCGAATAATTTTCCTCGTACAACAGCGTCCCCCACCAATTTTCCTTGTAGGTAATTCTAAGGCCCCCTGTGTGTGTGACAGCCAGTGTTGCTTGGTGCCAGAGGCAGAATGGATTTTCAAATGTATATGGCGAAATCCTGTATGTTATAAAATAACGTTAACTTTTATGGCATCATAAAATGGTCAGGTTTGGTAACTGATCGAGCGTTGTGAACATTTTATATTGGAGTTGACGAAAGGGGTTATTGAAACTGTTATTATGATACGCAGACCTTTCAGGATGCAGCGGCATATACATATAACTAACCGTATACTAATACGTAAAATTTAATTATGTATTTCCAGTAGCCACTCGCTTACAATAGCAACAATCTTGGTCATCTTCTAGATTAGCTGGCCTCGCCAATTATGAGCAATCACCGTTGCTTCTCTATGCTGCAAGAGCGGCACCCTACGAGTACGAGGTCATATCTAACTTCTTAAAGGGCCCCTCACCAGGCCACATAGCAAATTTTAGTCAGACGCTGGAAGTTGTTGTGTGCCGAATGAAGAGCAGTATGCCGCAAGAATTTTTCAAATCGGTTCACTACGAGCTGAGAAAAACAATAATTTGTAGCGGCGCGAAACCACGATGCGAGGAGGCGGGTTTCGAACCCTTGCCACTCGCCCCGTGTAGCCTTCGCAAGCCAAATCCCTTCCCTGCCCTCTTCACTTGACACATACGCATGAACACGTCATGCGCATGCATGGTCACGTGCGCATGACGTGCCCGAGCCAGCCGGATCACGCGAGCGGCGTTGCACGGCCGCTACCTTTTTTTTTTTATGTAGCGGCCGTGGGCGTTTTGTCGGCGTTCTCTGTGGTGTACTGCCTGTCTCTGCGGGACGGGCATGAAAGTTGAGACATTTGTACGGGCACGAGAGTGGCGGTATCATGAGCCAGTGCCGCATTAACGTTTCCTTGGACGCCGTAGAATAAACGAGCATAATGAGTGCTCAAACGCGCTAGAACATTACTTTCGTTTCCAGGGCTGGCGTCTGCTCGATGCGCTAACCGCGGGGACACGAACGCATGGGAAAGGGAGGCACATTAGCCCCGCATGTCGCTGCAATTCACGAAAAAAAATGAAAAAGACGCACGCATTCCCTTTGTGTGTCTCGTTATTTCTCTCAAGTTTTATTAATCTATTCAAGCAACAAATTACACAAACTACACATGTCGTGTCAAATAATTATCGCAGCATCACGTGCTACTGTTGGCGACGTCAGAGCACAGTCGTCTACGTAGAGGAGCGACGTCACAGCACTACCATCTACGTAGGGCCATTTTCTCATGTGCGTCATCCCCTCATTCTCTAAAGCGCGCGCCCGCGAGAGGAAGGGCAAGCAGCGTTCACCTTGAAATTTGACCCATTTCCGCGGCGCGTAGCGTCGCAAATTTTGGCAGACGTGATCGTGGACGCCCAGTGTATGCATTGCGCTCGTTAGCTCAAAATTGTCTAACCTGGTGAGGGGCCCTTTAAATTAGGTAAACTAAAGAAGGGTAATGGTTCGAGGGGCGCGCTTTGTTAGGTACAACCTTATAAAGCCATAGAAAACACAAGTGGCCATCATTCGCAGTTTTTAATTGAAATGTTGAAAGCCTGATGAGGAACATTCACATGCTTGCTTATGTGGCTTGGACGCAGTACGGTCTACCATCAGATTGAAAAAGCCCTGATAGATTTACTATTCTATTAGTCCTTAGTGCGAAATGCAAAGCGCAAACATGCCAGAGCTTGCCCGTATCGTGTCAAATCAGAAATAATAAGCCGTGCTGAAAAGACATGTCCATAAATGGGAAAACCTATTGGGTGGACGTATGCATGACTTTAAAGAAAACTAGCAAAACAAACTTCGTGGAATTCACCATTTACGTTTTCCTGTGCTGCCCTCCGCCATTTTGGTAGGGGCCGGTGCAACAGGTATCGCCAGAACGAAAGCCTCCGAGATCAAGAGGCGTTTCGCGACATTCCTCTAGGGGAAGGGCGAGTGCGCTGTGGCATCGCGAAAAAGGCGGATTGGTGTGCCAGACGGTTGTGGGTTGTTGGTAGCCAAGTACTCGCTAGTAAGGAAAGCTCGAGAATTTTTAAGGCTATTTGCCCAGAGGTACATATTACTATAAAAGAATTAAATGTTGGGCTAGTTGGCTGAGACATATTAGACATAACTGGCTGAGATATAATAGCACAAGGAATTAAACGACGAACACAATGAAAGCGCTTGTTTTCATCTTCTTTCTTGTGTCCGTCGTTTTATTCCTTGCGCTAGTATGCCTCAGCCAGCTACATACTACTGTTGCATTTTTTTAAAATTCGCAATGTGCTTCTGAACGAAAATATCTTCTGGTGACTATTGGAACCACACTTTTTACTCAACTCACAAAACACGGGCACTTTGCTGGTAAAAACAAATCAACGGCATTGTAGCCCTAAGCAGGCATTCTACCACTACACGTTTTGCTCTGTCGTTTGGATGCACTCTGGGGGGTATATATCTCAGTGCTGACCAACCAGTGCCTTCGCTTGACAACTGCTCTTTTCTGTAAAAAACGCAGACTTGCTGTACGTGTGGCACGAGGTGACCGGCCTGCTGGCAGGCTACCTATCCGTGAGCCATCCTGAACACCCTGTGCCAGCAGGCCAGGTAGGTTTTCATTTACAACACTCTATTGCAAACATCTTCACACTTCACCCAACCTCCACTTTCCAACCTTTTTGTACTGACCAAGGGTTTATATTCCACTTGCCATTCTTAGTGACGCACGTGGCCGAAGCTGTCAGAGTTGTGCCGCACATCGTTCGCCGTATTCGCTGCGAACAGCTCTGGCTAACACTCCGAGGATTACACTGACATACCTAATAGATAAAGTGAATGGGAAAGCGACCGCCGGTGTAGTTCAATTGGTAGAGCATGGGACGCGTCATCCGAAGCCTGTAGCGTCGATCCCCGGCAGCGGCAAGCTGATTTCTCACTCACTATAATTCATTTCCTTTTACTTCATAGTTACTATACGACAGGTAAAACATACAATTATAGTGCTGTATACCCTCCTTAGCTTCATTCTGTTGGTTCCATTAGAAACGAGCCCTCGATCAATCGCCCGCTTTAGAATCGATTTAGTGCGATACTAATGTCCGTGTTCAAATTCTCCCACCTTGGTAGCTAAGCACGTAAGTCACCACGCTGCTAAGCTCGAGGACGTGGGTTCGGTTCCCAGCCTTATTCGGCCACGTCTGGATGATGGTGAAATGCAAGGACACCCGTGTAATTGCATTTACAATTACTCGGGTGTTGCGTGAGTTCCGCAAACAAGTCCCCAAATGGTCCATACCGTACATGTACGTTGCCGCGTCTGCATGTTTGGAAATTGCGCCAGTTTTCAAACTTTTTTTTGTGCCCAGCAAGTGCTGCCACCCTGGGCCGATGCCCGAAGTGCCATTAACCTTAAGTTTCCTTCCAAGATTTTTTTAGGCTATCGCTCACACATCTGCACGTGCGTGGGCGCGCGGCGGTAAGTGTGGTTTCGTCTCGCAGGCTTTTGCGTTTCTTGCGCTCACTAAGACTGATGTCTATCCGGCCTTTCATTTCTAAGGCTAACTGCGTGATACTATTGAATGATCCTGCGCTTAAACGGAAAGTACAGAATACAGGATCTGGCTACAGAACCCATAGACGGTTGTAACCCAGGAAGCTGGCCTGAACACTCACGGAATGAAGGATAACCTTACCAGTATGACTACACAGCGTGCAACAGAAGTGGGAGGCACGGTCGTCAGACAAGACACTGGTGAGCTCTCCCACGACACGATAGACTTCATTATGAAAAAGCAAAGCATCAAATCATCTAGCCTGACAGAATAGAACTCGTAGAGCCTTCAAAGCTAATCAACAGGCGTAAAGTGTCCGACATAAAAGGCATAATACGGACAGAATTGAACATGCTCTGAAGAGCGGACGAAGCCGAAAAGCGGTGAAGAGAAAATGGGCACTGGCAGAAAACCAGATATGTACACTGAGATAGAACGAAGGCAATGTCACGCCCAATAGGGATAAGATAGTTAAGGTAGCTGAAGAGTTCTACAGACGTCTGTACATTAGCCTGGACAGCCACGACGATAATGGCAGTAGTACTGAAGTATTATACATCAAGCCAGTAATGACAAAGGGAGTAAGCAAAGCATTGGAGGGAATGCAAATAGTGAAAAAAGCTGATGAGGATGATGTAACAGCTGATCTCTTGAAAACGGTAGACAAGTTGTTTTAGGAGTCACCAGAAAAATTTCAGAGTATCGCATCTGTTTTCCGCGCGCCGCCGCCGACGCGATTGGCTTACTCGCATCACGTGAGCTCTCGCCTCCATATCCCTTCCAAGCGCTTTGGGTGCAGTTGCGTTGAATGCAGAGCGCGTCCGGACATTTAGAAGTACCACGGTCCCTAGAAGTACTTCGTCGCTTTTTTAAACGCGTCATGCAGATGCCAGAGAGTAGCTCACCAGTAAACGAACGTTGCTGGAGCTACTCCGGGAATTTCGTATATTTTTGCATTTCGTGTGGGAAACATTACGTCAAAGACCGTCGTTGTACGTGGCTGCATAGTTGGCCGCGAAATGAATTCGCCCCCCTCGAAGAACACTCCTTTCTGTAATGAACTACACAAACTTTGCTGGAAAAGCTCTCATGCAACAGGATACTTCACCTTTTCTGTTCGCTATGTTCAGCATACTACGTACCTTTCTATCTGCTCGGCTGTTTATATCTCGATCTGTTGAACAGATTGTGCATGCATTTCGTGTTATAAGCGTCTCGCGCACGACAGCGAAATCGAAACTTATTAAAATAACTGTTTACTGTATACCTTGAACGCAATTGTCGCATGATCATTTGCCACTGCGCAAAACTGAAGCGTGGAACTCTGTTGATAAAGTTGGTTCAAGGCAATGTTATTAGGCGTACTTTATTTTTTTTTAAATGTTGGTAATGCTGCATTGCGCCGGGCGTACCCTTGCAATACTGTTTAGTGGGTGAGAAATGGTCACAGCAAAAAAAAAGAATAATAAAATCGGCTTATCCTCCCACGCATTGAGGGAATCGATTTCATGCGAGCCCCAGATCTATATACATACTGTATTGCAGTAGCATGCGCGTTAAAAGGTTTCGGGATGTGCTATTTCTGATCAAAATAACATAAAGCACTGCGTCGAGGAAGTTTCAACAAGAGTGCATTACCAAAAAAAAGGTTGAAATTAAAAGCACTGCAGAAGCCGAACCCCAGCTGCTTACGCGCTGGCAACGCAAAAGAAAAGAAAAAAAAACTTTGTCGGAACACAGCAAAATATTTGCAAATGCACTGCAACGTTGGAATATTAAGGAGACAATAAATAGGAAATCAAACAACTGAGTAGTGACGTCAATCATTTTCGATGGCCTATTTCTACCTATCTGTTAAGAAATGACAGTGTATTGGCAAATAAGATGCACCTTACCTACCGCACGCCGATTCGCCCGTGCGTTCGTCTGCTGGCGTTCCGAACCGAGACATATACTTCACGCACAACTTCCACTTACCGTACACACACCACTTCTATTACAGATAACACCCAGCTGAACAGCAAGCATGGTGCGCAAGTAAGGTATGCGTCAGCGATCAGTCGAAGGACGCAATGCTGAATGTTCGATAATGTTCTGGAATGTGTTACGAAATGAACCTGAACACCGACTGCAAAGCTAGCGCAGTCAACATTCACCAATTGTCGAAGTAAATGGCTTCTCGCACAGTCATTACGCTAATGCAACTATACAGCTCCGGACCTTGCGAACACACCCGGCCGTGAAACCAAAAGAGACCGATGAAGCCACGATGAGAGTTCGCGAGCACATGGCAACATTCGCCGCACGTTTCATTAGCTACACCGCTTACCGCGCAGTCGATTCATGGCTCTCGATGACTCGAAATCACTTCTGATATCCTTTTGAAGAAACACACACACACACATATTGAAGTTACGCCGACCGTAACACGGCATCGAGGCGAAAAGATCAGTCACTTCTCAACACACGCTAGCAACGCGCTGCACGGTCCGGAAGGGAAATGGCCGCCGCCGCCCAATGTTGCCCGCGTGCAGCCTACCTTTGCGGTACTCTCAAATTTTCCAGTGACTCTACGCCCAACGAGAGGCGCGGCCCTCTAGCTGTCACCTATCTAACTAGCGCACGCGCCTAGGGTGGTATGCGCCGCCTTGAGCGGTGGCGCTCCATCTAGTGATCATTCTTGAAATCACCGGAGAGCGCAGCTGCGCCTATGGCGGGACCAATGAGAACTAGTGTACAGGCCACCGACAACGGACAAGGCGCGAGCGTAAGAAGCTTGGCGAGCAAGCACGTCAGGCAGTCAAAGCTGTCCGGAGCCCGTCACTGCTCGGCGTCCCTCATAGCCTTTGGCTTATTTGGTGGGACAAATCTCATGAATCAGCCTTCCCCGTCGCGCATGCGCTGTGCTTAGAAGCGTAGCTAACATTGCAGCGGTTCCAATATATCAACACGGGGCCTGAACAGTGCGATAAAACCGGCAGCAGTTTTAGGGGGTCCTACATAGTCGCTGTGAAAAACATGTACAATTTGCGTGTCTGTATTGTACGTGTAACATGCAGAAGCAGCTCTTAAGTGCTTATGAGTTTTGCGTATAAACAGAAAATACGTAACATTTTGTTTGTAACGTTAACTGATATGGCATATCGACGTTTACTCAGCCATGTAGCGCGCCTTAATAAAGCTATTATAAAATCTTCTCGCAGCGTTTACGCGAAACTTAGAACCATGGGGTTATTACGAGACAATTTTAGTGCTAGAAAGTAGATACTTGAAAGAACGCTGGAGTGCAGGTACTGGGAAAAGTAACTTTTCCTCTCCGCCGTTAAATCCTCTTTTCCTCTCCGCCGGAATCCTCTCCGCCGTTAAGCGAAAAGTAACTTTTCGCTTAACGGCGGAGAGGATTTCCTGGGCGACAGCTACGGAGAAAAAACCGGCTTGAATAACCACCGAAAGGGCAAAAATTAAATAAGGAGGGAAGCATTTTAAGATAATTCAAGGGCAAACGCTTTACTGTATGAAGCGAGGTCGGGTTGCCTTAGAACGCGTACTTATAACGCGAGATTTTGTAAAGAACAATGCACATGCTGCGGAGAAAATAAGGAAACGTCGGAGCCTCTTCTTATTGAATGTGGAGATATCCACCCAGGTGTACGTTTGGGCACGAGCCTACATGAAGCCTTGGGATTTAGGGACTACAGTGGAAAGCTGAACACACCCGCGATTGAAATAAGAGACTGTTAGAGTATTGGTGGCAGAAAATTAGAGAGAAAGGACAAAAAATAAATATTGGAAAAAAATAAGGACAGTCTGCCGTAAAGGGCAGAGAACTGGGCTGATAATTTCCGTTTTTTTTTTCCTGTCGTAAGATCGACTTTATCGAAGTAGAGGCATTAGGCCACAAAAAAAAAGAAAAAGGAAAGTTTTTTTCGAGCCTGGTGGCACACTTGTCACCGCCCTGTTATGAAGGATACGCTCATAGAATCCATGCATCCATCCACGTGCCTTAGAACGCGTAGTTATAAAGCGCGATTCTGTATACGCTGTGAGGAAGCTAAGGAAACGACGGAGCATGTTCTGATTGAATGTGGAGATATCGACCCAGGTGTACGTTTGAGCACGAGCCTACATGAAGCCTTGGGTTTTAGGGACAACAGTGGAAAGCTGAACACACCCGCGATTGAAATAAGTAAGAGACGGTTTATGTTCCTAACACGGTCACGTCACAAGATACTAATTTTGGTGTATATCAAGCTAGCGAAACGGCCGCCAGCGCCCCATGAGCGTCGCACAAAAGTCATGCTGTACATAACATGCGTGTCGTGATTTTCATGTTAACTCGTGTTATTTATGTTCGCTACACAGTCACGTCGCGCAATACCAATTGCGGGGTAGATCAAGCTAGCGAAGCCGCCGCCAGCGCCCCATGAGCGTGGCACGTAAGTCATGCTGTGCATGAAATGCGAGTCATGATTGTCATGTTAACTCGTGTTTTTATGTTCGTCACCCCATGAGCGTGTCACGTAAGTCATGCTGTACATGACATGCGTGTCATGATTTTCATGTTAACTCGTGTTATTTGGTTTGTTACACAGTCACGTCACGCAATAACAATTTCGGGGTAGGTCAAGCTTGCGAAACCGCCGCCAGCGCCCCATGAGCGTGGCACGTAAGTCATGCTCTACATGACATGCGTGTCATGATTTTCATGTTAACTCGAGTTTTTTGTTCGTCACACAGTCACGTCGCGCAGTACCAATTTTGGTGTATATAAATCCAGCGAAACCGCCGCCAGCGCCCCATGAGCGTGGTACGTAAGTCATGCTGTACATGACATGCGTGTCATGATTTTCATGTTAACTCGTGTTTTATGTTCGTCACACAGTCACGTCGCGCAATACCAATTTCGTGGCAGATCAAGCTAGCGAAACGGCCGCCAGCGCTCCATGAGCGTGGCACGGAAGTCATGCTGTACATGACATGCGTGTCATGATTTTCATGTTAACTCGAGTTTTTTGTTCGTCACACAGTCACGTCGCGCGGTACCAATTTCGGGGTAGATCAAGCTAGCGAAACTCCCGCCAGCGCTCCATGAGCGTGGCACGTAAGTCATGCTGTACATGACATGCGTGTCATGATTTTCATGTTAGCTCGTGTTATTTATGTTCATTACACAGTCACGTCACAAGATACCAATTTTGGTGTATATCAAGCTAGCGAAACTGCCACCAGCGCCCCATGAGCGTGCCACGTAAGTCATGCTGTACATGACATGCGTGTCATGATTTTCATGTTATCTCGTGTTATTTATGTTCGTTACACGTTCACGTCGCAAGATACCAATTTTGGTGTATATAAAGCTAGCGAAACGGCCGCCAGAGCACCATGAGCGTGGCACGTAAGTCATGCTGTGCATGACATGCGTGTCATGATTTTCATGTTAACTCGTGTTAAATATGTTCGTCACACAGTCACGTCGCAAGATACCAATTTTGGTGCATATCAAACTAGCGAAACGGCCGCCAGCGCACCATGAGCGTAGCATGTAAATCATGCTGTACATGACATGCGTGTCATGATTTTCATGTTATGACTTGTTATGACATGTTATGACGAGGACAGAGAAAAGAAATGCCAGGCACCCGTGCTTCACGTTCCTTTTTTTGTCCTTGTGATGTGAGTGTTGTTCTTGCCTTCTGATGATCAACAAACTAGCTCACGTGTTACTCACTTCGTCCTTGTCTGTCACACTCTTGTTCTCAGGCAGGGTTAACTGTGCCCCCAACTTGCTGTGTGGCCGCCATGCCACCGCCACAACCTTCAAATTTCTCAAACCGGATGAATTTTTTAAACACAAGAAAAGCCTACTAATATCAATAGTACAGTGAAGTTCTTGACCATGACCTCTTGGTATTTTTCTTAGAAGGCTACCATGCGTGGTCTGAACTGGGAGAACAAGTTGAGAACCACGCCGCCTGCAGTGGTACAAAAACCTGACAGACAGAACACTGAGAGACAGAAAGACAGTGGATTAGAGATCAGAGGGGCGGCAGCTTTCCTAGTTATCGTTAAGAGGAAAAATGAACCTGGACAGGTTCAGGGGGCGGAAAAGGGTTACGTAGAGCGACAAAAATAAGAAATTTGCAGGCATAAAATGGAATCGGCTTGCACAGGTGAGGCTGCGTCCGAAATCATTGGGAGAGGTCCTCGTCGTCGTGCAGTGGACGATGCAGACAGTAGAGGGCAGTGTCCACTTCGTTTAGTATGGGACAACTGAGAAATTGTTGAGGCACCTTATGCAACTCTCGCCATGTCAGTGCCACGTCTTTTTTTCACTTGTTTTAGTGTGGCGAGGAATAGGAAAAAAAAAACTATTAGGACTAAAGAAGAGGATCAAAGAGTGCTTTTGCCCCGTTGGCCTTTTCTTCCCATTTTAGCACTGTGGGAAGCTTAAGCAAGCTGGCAATGTATTTTCAATCTTCAGCACTGTTTCGCCCCTGTCACTGATTTAGAAGTACATTCTCATGCTAATGTCATCATGGTGCAGCACAAGTTGTAAAATCTTGCTAAAGGCTCTTGGGATCTTTTAGATGTGGCTTAGTTATCAGATATTAATAAAAGCTTAGCAGACAGCAGTGCAAAGGTTGCGGTGACTGGTTTCAGAGCTTGAAGAGTGCTTATTAGGCCTTTTCTCAATGTGAAAGGGGTATCTCGTTTTGCCCAAAGGCATCTCTAAACTTAACCTGTCTCTTCAAAGGTCTGTAGATTTCAGTGAGGGCGAGGTAGCCTTGATAACTGTGCTCGTGGTGTTCTGGATGGGGCCAACCTTGCTCTTGTAAACTGCTACCACCATTTTCCTGGTGGCCTTGTGTGTGAACTGTTGTGCCTATGATTGCATGTTCAGCTCAAGCTACTCGAAGAGGCTCGTCGTCAAGAGCTAGCTGCCCTGCTGGACCAGCTGGCATTGTTCTTTTGCAGACGTACTCGACATCCCGCCAGAGGAGCAAGACCGCATCCGCAGCTCCACCACCGGCCTCACACCGTCAGCTCTGGCTGCAGTAAGTAGCACACTTAGTTTCTTTATGTGTTACCTCACGGGTTCCCGAAGTAGTATTGTGTGAGGGGAGGAAAGTGACAAATGAAACAGAAAAGAAATTATGCAACAGTAGTGGTTAACAATAAGAGTTGCTAATTCGCAATAATGGAATCAGAGGCTGTTTTCAGTAGTAGGTACTACACCGAAGATGTACGGTGCAGCTTCCGGTGAGTGTCCAAATAAGAAACAACACGATGTCCCGGTCACCATTCCTCATTTCGATGAAGTTTACTCAACGCGTAGGTTTTAGACAAAGAACGATGTCTTAAGTTTCGCAAAAAGTTTGTCTGAAAAAGAAATATACAACTTTCGTCTGCAAAAAAACTTCCCGCCAATTTCGCGATTCGTGAACTTCGTGCACAGCTGGCGCAAAAAAAAACAAAAAAACTGGGCACTTCTCAGCTACAATAATTATTCCCATTAATAAAGAAGTGAAATTAAATCTTGTGACTTTTTCTTTTTCTCTCGAAGGAATTCTCAGTGAAAAATGGGGAGTCTGATTTGTACAGAAGTGGAAGAACATGTATTTTTTTTGGGGGGGGGGCATTAATCGGAAGCCTGTTAGCAGCAAACCAATCAGCAAGTTTGGCTAGTTCAGTATTTATTTGGTCTTCTAGCTCTGAAAGATTTTTACCAGTTATAATTAGGGCGGTGTTGTCAGCATACATAAGCATCTCTTCAGTTGTTAGCCCTAGTGGGCACTCACTTCTGTATAGTAGGTAAAGAACCTAATAAGACCTTGCGGCACACCTGTTTGTATGGACTAGAGAGGTCAAGTAATATTATTAATTACCATCTGTTGTTGATCGTGAAGGTAACTTTTAAACAACTTAATTTTAAACCCACTTGGAATTCGGTTCATGGTTTTTAATACTCCCCAAAAGGGCTCCCTTGTATACCGCAAGTGCCCATTGACCATCATTTCATTCCTGCAGGTGACTGTGTAAGTTTTCTTGTCATAAAATTAGACCCTTATTTGAAGTTTACAATTCGTATTGCTTACGTTAAACAGAAAACTGCCTTCGGTGTAGGAGCCCTCATTGAATCTCGTGCATTTTTTTCACTCGATGCCTTATTGTCTTTGTACTTTGCCTTCATATATTTGCATTACTTCATGAGGAAATACGTATAAC
>NC_051176.1:49516176-49552549 GCF_013339695.2 Rhipicephalus sanguineus
ACTATACGACAGTTAAAACATACAATTATAGTGCTGTATACCCTCCTTAGCTTCATTCTGTTGGTTCCATTAGAAACGAGCCTCGATCAATCGCCCGCTTTAGAATCGATTTAGTGCGATACTAATGTCCGTGTTCAAATTCTCCCACCTTGGTAGCTAAGCACGTAAGTCACCACGCTGCTAAGCTCGAGGACGTGGGTTCGGTTCCCAGCCTTATTCGGCCACGTCTGGATGATGGTGAAATGCAAGGACACCCGTGTAATTGCATTTACAATTACTCGGGTGTTGCGTGAGTTCCGCAAACAAGTCCCCAAATGGTCCATACCGTACATGTACGTTGCCGCGTCTGCATGTTTGGAAATTGCGCCAGTTTTCAAACTTTTTTTGTGCCCAGCAAGTGCTGCCACACTGGGCCGATGCCCGAAGTGCCATTAACCTTAAGTTTCCTTCCAAGATTTTTTTAGGCTATCGCTCACACATCTGCACGTGCGTGGGCGCGCGGCGGTAAGTGTGGTTTCGTCTCGCAGGCTTTTGCGTTTCTTGCGCTCACTAAGACTGATGTCTATCCGGCCTTTCATTTCTAAGGCTAACTGCGTGATACTATTGAATGATCCTGCGCTTAAACGGAAAGTACAGAATACAGGATCTGGCTACAGAACCCATAGACGGTTGTAACCCAGGAAGCTGGCCTGAACACTCACGGAATGAAGGATAACCTTACCAGTATGACTACACAGCGTGCAACAGAAGTGGGAGGCACGGTCGTCAGACAAGACACTGGTGAGCTCTCCCAGGACACGATAGACTTCATTATGAAAAAGCAAAGCATCAAATCATCTAGCCTGACAGAATAGAACTCGTAGAGCCTTCAAAGCTAATCAACAGGCGTAAAGTGTCCGACATAAAAAGGCATAATACGGACAGAATTGAACATGCTCTGAAGAGCGGACGAAGCCGAAAAGCGGTGAAGAGAAAATGGGCACTGGCAGAAAACCAGATATGTACACTGAGATAGAACGAAGGCAATGTCACGCCCAATAGGGATAAGATAGTTAAGGTAGCTGAAGAGTTCTACAGACGTCTGTACATTAGCCTGGACAGCCACGACGATAATGGCAGTAGTACTGAAGTATTATACATCAAGCCAGTAATGACAAAGGGAGTAAGCAAAGCATTGGAGGGAATGCAAATAGTGAAAAAAGCAGTGAGAATGATGTACTGCCTGAATCTCTTGACAACGGTAGACAAGTTTGTTTTTTTAGGAGTCACCAGAAAAATTTTCAGAGTATCGCATCTGTTTTCCGCGCGCCGCCGCCGACGCGATTGGCTTACTCGCATCACGTGAGCTCTCGCCTCCATATCCCTTCCAAGCGCTTTGGGTGCAGTTGCGTTGAATGCAGAGCGCGTCCGGACAATTAGAAGTACCACGGTCCCTAGAAGTACTTCGTCGCTTTTTTTAAACGCGTCATGCAGATGCCAGAGAGTAGCTCACCAGTAAACGAACGTTGCTGGAGCTACTCCGGGAATTTCGTATATTTTTGCATTTCGTGTGGGAACATTACGTCAAAGACCGTCGTTGTACGTGGCTGCATAGTTGGCCCGCGAAATGAATTCGCCCCCCTCGAAGAACACTCCTTTCTGTAATGAACTACACAAACTTTGCTGGAAAAGCTCTCATGCAACAGGATACTTCACCTTTTCTGTTCGCTATGTTCAGCATACTACGTACCTTTCTATCTGCTCGGCTGTTTATATCTCGATCTGTTGAACAGATTGTGCATGCATTTCGTGTTATAAGCGTCTCGCGCACGACAGCGAAATCGAAACTTATTAAAATAACTGTTTACTGTATACCTTGAACGCAATTGTCGCATGATCATTTGCCACTGCGCAAACTGAAGCGTGGAACTCTGTTGATAAAGTTGGTTCAAGGCAATGTTATTAGGCGTACTTTATTTTTTTTTTAAATGTTGGTAATGCTGCATTGCGCCGGGCGTACCCTTGCAATACTGTTTAGTGGGTGAGAAATGGTCACAGCAAAAAAAAGAAAATAAAAATCGGCTTATCCTCCCACGCATTGAGGGAATCGATTTCATGCGAGCCCCAGATCTATATACATACTGTATTGCAGTAGCATGCGCGTTAAAAGGTTTCGGGATGTGCTATTTCTGATCAAATAAACATAAAGCACTGCGTCGAGGAAGTTTCAACAAGAGTGCATTACCAAAAAAAGGTTGAAATTAAAAGCACTGCAGAAGCCGAACCCCAGCTGCTTACGCGCTGGCAACGCAAAAGAAAAGAAAAAAAAACTTTGTCGGAACACAGCAAAATATTTGCAAATGCACTGCAACGTTGGGGAATATTAAGGAGACAATAAATAGGAAATCAAACAACTGAGTAGTGACGTCAATCATTTTCGATGGCCTATTTTCTACCTATCTGTTAAGAAATGACAGTGTATTGGCAAAATAAGATGCACCTTACCTACCGCACGCCGATTCGCCCGTGCGTTCGCTGCTGGCGTTCCGAACCGAGACATATACTTCACGCACAACTTCCACTTACCGTACACACACCACTTCTATTACAGATAACACCCAGCTGAACAGCAAGCATGGTGCGCAAGTAAGGTAATGCGTCAGCGATCAGTCGAAGGACGCAATGCTGAATGTTCGATAATGTTCTGGAATGTGTTACGAAATGAACCTGAACACCGACTGCAAAGCTAGCGCAGTCAACATTCACCAATTGTCGAAGTAAATGGCTTCTCGCACAGTCATTACGCTAATGCAACTATACAGCTCCGGACCTTGCGAACACACCCGGCCGTGAAACCAAAAGAGACCGATGAAGCCACGATGAGAGTTCGCGAGCACATGGCAACATTCGCCGCACGTTTCATTGCTACACCGCTTACCGCGCAGTCGATTCATGGCTCTCGATGACTCGAAATCACTTCTGATATCCTTTTGAAGAAACACACACACACATATTGAAGTTACGCCGACCGTAACACGGCATCGAGGCGAAAAGATCAGTCACTTCTCAACACACGCTAGCAACGCGCTGCACGGTCCGGAAGGGAATGGCCGCCGCCGCCCAATGTTGCCCGCGTGCAGCCTACCTTTGCGGTACTCTCAAATTTTCCAGTGACTCTACGCCAACGAGAGGCGCGGCCCTCTAGCTGTCACCTATCTAACTAGCGCACGCGCCTAGGGTGGTATGCGCCGCCTTGAGCGGTGGCGCTCCATCTAGTGATCATTCTTGAAATCACCGAGAGCGCAGCTGCGCCTATGGCGGGACCAATGAGAACTAGTGTACAGGCCACCGACAACGGACAAGGCGCGAGCGTAAGAAGCTTGGCGAGCAAGCACGTCAGGCAGTCAAAGCTGTCCGGAGCCCGTCACTGCTCGGCGTCCCTCATAGCCTTTGGCTTATTTGGTGGGACAAATCTCATGAATCAGCCTTCCCCGTCGCGCATGCGCTGTGCTTAGAAGCGTAGCTAACATTGCAGCGGTTCCAATATATCAACACGGGGCCTGAACAGTGCGATAAAACCGGCAGCAGTTTTAGGGGGTCCTACATAGTCGCTGTGAAAAACATGTACAATTTGCGTGTCTGTATTGTACGTGTAACATGCAGAAGCAGCTCTTAAGTGCTTATGAGTTTTGCGTATAAACAGAAAATACGTAACATTTTGTTTGTAACGTTAACTGATATGGCATATCGACGTTTACTCAGCCATGTAGCGCGCCTTAATAAAGCTATTATAAAATCTTCTCGCAGCGTTTACGCGAAACTTAGAACCATGGGGTTATTACGAGACAATTTTAGTGCTAGAAAGTAGATACTTGAAAGAACGCTGGAGTGCAGGTACTGGGAAAAGTAACTTTTCCTCTCCGCCGTTAATCCTCTTTTCCTCTCCGCCGGAATCCTCTCCGCCGTTAAGCGAAAAGTAACTTTTCGCTTAACGGCGGAGAGGATTTCCTGGGCGACAGCTACGGAGAAAAAACCGGCTTGAATAACCACCGAAAGGCAAAAATTAAATAAGGAGGGAAGCATTTTAAGATAATTCAAGGGCAAACGCTTTACTGTATGAAGCGAGGTCGGGTTGCCTTAGAACGCGTACTTATAACGCGAGATTTTGTAAAGAACAATGCACATGCTGCGGAGAAAATAAGGAAACGTCGGAGCCTCTTCTTATTGAATGTGGAGATATCCACCCAGGTGTACGTTTGGGCACGAGCCTACATGAAGCTTGGGATTTAGGGACTACAGTGGAAAGCGAACACACCCGCGATTGAAATAAGAGACTGTTAGAGTATTGGTGGCAGAAAATTAGAGAGAAAGGACAAAAAATAAATATTGGAAAAAATAAGGACAGTCTGCCGTAAAGGGCAGAGAACTGGGCTGATAATTTCCGTTTTTTTTTCCTGTCGTAAGATCGACTTTATCGAAGTAGAGGCATTAGGCCACAAAAAAAAAAGAAAAAGGAAAGTTTTTTTCGAGCCTGGTGGCACACTTGTCACCGCCCTGTTATGAAGGATACGCTCATAGAATCCATGCATCCATCCACGTGCCTTAGAACGCGTAGTTATAAAGCGCGATTCTGTATACGCTGTGAGGAAGCTAAGGAAACGACGGAGCAGTTCTGATTGAATGTGGAGATATCGACCCAGGTGTACGTTTGAGCACGAGCCTACATGAAGCCTTGGTTTTTAGGACAACATGTGGAAAGCTGAACCACACCGCGATTGAAATAGTAAGAGACGGTTTTATGTTCCTACACGGTCACGTCACAAGATACTAATTTTGGTGTATATCAAGCTAGCGAAACGCCGCCAGCGCCCCATGAGCGTCGCACAAAAGTCATGCTGTACAAACATGCGTGTCGTGATTTTCATGTTAACTCGTGTTTATTTATGTTCGCTACACAGTCACGACGTCGCGCATACCAATTGCGGGTAATCAAGCTAGCGAAGCCGCCGCCAGCGCCCCATGAGCGTGGCACGTAAGTCATGCTGTGCATGAAATGCGAGTCATGAGTGTCATGTTAACTCGTGTTTTTATGTTCGTCACCCCATGAGCGTGTCACGTAAGTCATGCTGTACATGACATGCGTGTCATGATTTTCATGTTAACTCGTGTTATTTGGTTTGTTACACAGTCACGTCACGCAATAACAATTTCGGGGTAGGTCAAGCTTGCGAAACCGCCGCCAGCGCCCCATGAGCGTGGCACGTAAAGTCATGCTCTACATGACATGCGTGTCATGATTTTCATGTTAACTCGAGTTTTTTGTTCGTCACACAGTCACGTCGCGCAGTACCAATTTTGGTGTATATAAATCCAGCGAAACCGCCGCCAGCGCCCCATGAGCGTGGTACGTAAGTCATGCTGTACATGACATGCGTGTCATGATTTTTCATGTTAACTCGTGTTTTTATGTTCGTCACCAGTCACGCGTCGCGCAATACCAATTCGTGGCAGATCAAGCTAGCGAAACGGCCGCCAGCGCTCCATGAGCGTGGCACGGAAGTCATGCTGTACATGACATGCGTGTCATGATTTTTATGTTAACTCGAGTTTTTTTGTTCGTCACACAGTCACGTCGCGCGGGTACCAATTTCGGGTAGATCAAGCTAGCGAAACTCCCGCCAGCGCTCCATGAGCGTGGCACGTAAGTCATGCTGTACATGACATGCGTGTCATGATTTTCATGTTAGCTCGTGTTATTATGTTCATTACACAGTCACGTCACAAGATACCATTTTGGTGTATATCAAGCTAGCGAAACTGCCACCAGCGCCCCATGAGCGTGCCACGTAAGTCATGCTGTACATGACATGCGTGTCATGATTTTCATGTTATCTCGTGTTATTTATGTTCGTTACACGTTCACGTCGCAAGATACCAATTTTGGTGTATATAAAGCTAGCGAAACGGCCGCCAGAGCACCATGAGCGTGGCACGTAAGTCATGCTGTGCATGACATGCGTGTCATGATTTTCATGTTAACTCGTGTTTAATATGTTCGTCACACAGTCACGTCGCAAGATACCAATTTTGGTGCATATCAAACTAGCGAAACGGCCGCCAGCGCACCATGAGCGTAGCATGTAAATCATGCTGTACATGACATGCGTGTCATGATTTTCATGTTATGACTTGTTATGACATGTTATGACGAGGACAGAGAAAAGAAATGCCAGGCACCCGTGCTTCACGTTCCTTTTTTTGTCCTTGTGATGTGAGTGTTGTTCTCTTGCCTTCTGATGATCAACAAACTAGCTCACGTGTTACTCACTTCGTCCTTGTCTGTCACACTCTTGTTCTCAGGCAGGGTTAACTGTGCCCCCAACTTGCTGTGTGGCCGCCATGCCACCGCCACAACCTTCAAATTTCTCAACCGGATGAATTTTTTAAACACAAGAAAAGCCTACTAATATCAATAGTACAGTGAAGTTCTTGACCATGACCTCTTGGTATTTTTCTTAGAAGGCTACCATGCGTGGTCTGAAACTGGAGAACAAGTTGAGAACCACGCCGCCCGCCTGCAGTGGTACAAAAACCTGACAGACAGAACACTGAGAGACAGAAAGACAGTGGATTAGAGATCAGAGGGGCGGCAGCTTTCCTATTTATCGTTAAGAGGAAAAATGAACCTGGACAGGTTCAGGGGCGGAAAAGGGTTACGTAGAGCGACAAAAATAAGAAATTTGCAGGCATAAAATGGAATCGGCTTGCACAGGTGAGGCTGCGTCCGAAATCATTGGGAGAGGTCCTCGTCGTCGTGCAGTGGACGATGCAGACAGTAGAGGGCAGTGTCCACTTCGTTTAGTATGGGACAACTGAGAAATTGTTGAGGCACCTTATGCAACTCTCGCCATGTCAGTGCCACGTCTTTTTTTCACTTGTTTTAGTGTGGCGAGGAATAGGAAAAAAAAAACTATTAGGACTAAAGAAGAGGATCAAAGAGTGCTTTTGCCCCGTTGGCCTTTTCTTCCCATTTTAGCACTGTGGGAAGCTTAAGCAAGCTGGCAATGTATTTTCAATCTTCAGCACTGTTTCGCCCCTGTCATGATTTAGAAGTACATTCTCATGCTAATGTCCATCATGTGCAGCACAAGTTGTAAAATCTTGCTAAAGGCTCTTGGGATCTTTTAGATGTGGCTTAGTTATCAGATATTAATAAAAGCTTAGCAGACAGCAGTGCAAAGGTTGCGGTGACTGGTTTCAGAGCTTGAAGAGTGCTTATTAGGCCTTTTCTCAATGTGAAAGGGGTATCTCGTTTTGCCCAAAGGCATCTCTAAACTTAACCTTGTCTCTTCAAAGGTCTGTAGATTTCAGTGAGGGCGAGGTAGCCTTGATAACTGTGCTCGTGGTGTTCTGGATGGGGCCAACCTTGCTCTTGTAAACTGCTACCCCATTTTCTGGTACCATTTTCCTGGTGGCCTTGTGTGTGAACTGTTGTGCCTATGATTGCATGTTCAGCTCAAGCTACTCGAAGAGGCTCGTCGTCAAGAGCTAGCTGCCCTGCTGGACCAGCTGGCATTGTTCTTTTGCAGACGTACTCGACATCCCGCCAGAGGAGCAAGACCGCATCCGCAGCTCCACCACCGGCCTCACACCGTCAGCTCTGGCTGCAGTAAGTAGCACACTTAGTTTCTTTATGTGTTACCTCACGGGTTCCCGAAGTAGTATTGTGTGAGGGGAGGAAAGTGACAAATGAAACAGAAAAGAAATTATGCAACAGTAGTGGTTAACAATAAGAGTTGCTAATTCGCAATAATGGAATCAGAGGCTGTTTTCAGTAGTAGGTACTACACCGAAGATGTACGGTGCAGCTTCCGGTGAGTGTCCAAATAAGAAACAACACGATGTCCCGGTCACCATTCCTCATTTCGATGAAGTTTACTCAACGCGTAGGTTTTAGACAAAGAACGATGTCTTAAGTTTCGCAAAAAGTTTGTCTGAAAAAGAAATATACAACTTTCGTCTGCAAAAAAACTTCCCGCCAATTTCGCGATTCGTGAACTTCGTACACAGCTGGCGCAAAAAAAAAACAAAAAAACTGGGCACTTCTCAGCTACAATAATTATTCCCATTAATAAAGAAGTGAAATTAAATCTTGTGACTTTTTCTTTTTCTCTCGAAGGAATTCTCAGTGAAAAAATGGGGAGTCTGATTTGTACAGAAGTGGAAGAACATGTATTTTTTTGGGGGGGGGGCATTAATCGGAAGCCTGTTAGCAGCAAACCAATCAGCAAGTTTGGCTAGTTCAGTATTTATTTGGTCTTCTAGCTCTGAAAGATTTTTACCAGTTATAATTAGGGCGGTGTTGTCAGCATACATAAGCATCTCTTCAGTTGTTAGCCCTAGTGGGCACTCACTTCTGTATAGTAGGTAAAGAACCTAATAAGACCTTGCGGCACACCTGTTTGTATGGACTAGAGAGGTCAAGTAATATTATTAATTACCATCTGTTGTTGATCGTGAAGGTAACTTTAAACAACTTAATTTTAAACCCACTTGGAATTCGGTTCATGGTTTTTAATACTCCCCAAAAGGGCTCCCTTGTATACCGCAAGTGCCCATTGACCATCATTTCATTCCTGCAGGTGACTGTGTAAGTTTTCTTGTCATAAAATTAGACCCTTATTTGAAGTTTACAATTCGTATTGCTTACGTTAAACAGAAAACTGCCTTCGGTGTAGGAGCCCTCATTGAATCTCGTGCATTTTTTTCACTCGATGCCTTATTGTCTTTGTACTTTGCCTTCATATATTGCATTACTTCATAAGGATGGGTGAGGAAATACGTATAACGCACACCTTTTGTCCACACAGCACATTCAGAATCAGGCCATTCGCGTTATTACCAAAAGTTCTTTTTATTCTAATGCTTCTCCACTCCTTCAGGCTAATTATATTGTTCCTGTGTCTGGCTTCCGGTGTCTGGTTCACCATTGACGGCAATGATGAACTCCAACGCGGAAGCTGCCGTATGATCAAATGGGAAGATAGCCGTGAATGTGGAATTTCAAAATATTTTCTTCCCTAAACAAATCATAATAAAACTTGCCATGTAAGAACTATTCATTTGCTATCGATTGAGTTATGAAGCTGACTTTAATTGGAGCACCACGCGGTGTAAATTGCATTTCAATGTGGATCAAAATGACGATTTTCTCTTTCTCGTAAGATTTCGAAACATCAGTGGTCTTAAAATATTTTTAGCACAAAGTATACCCTCTGTAGAATAAGTATTCATTACTCAGATATTCATACATAGCGCAGTATTATGAGGGAAAAAGTACAAACAGAACATTTTGTCGAAATTTCTTGAGGCGTAAAGGGCAGAAAAATTGCAGTTTTATTGAGCTTCGAACACCTCGCACAAACGCTTTTGCCACGGTGTTAGAAGTATTATAGGTGGAAGACGACGCCTCCGGAAGCGGCGAACTTCTGTCCGCGGTTGTGGCGTCTTGTTCACAGGGCCCTAGATGGCGCTACAGTACTGGTGGCTCAAGAGCGGTATCAGGCGTGGTCGCTTCGGAGCCGCGACCGCCCCTCGAAATGAATAAAAAACTGTGCGTTCTCGCTATAACGAGCGCAAAAATAAATAAATAATAGCTTCGAATAAATCGAAATTTGGACGATACAGCCGCTACCTGTTGAATATGTTGAATTTGCCACCGCGAAGGTTGGCGGTGGCAAATTCAACATATGCTTTCCTCATTCGGACAATAAAGATGTGACAGTGATGTCACGCTGAAATATGACAAAAATTAGTTCTATTTGTAGAAGTATATAGTTTAGATAGTTAGAAAAAATACCGCATTAGCCGTAGTATTACAACAGAAAATGCACACCGTCTTTGCTGCCCATCGCGAACATTCGAAGTAATTTGCGGTCGTTGATCGCGGATAAAAAAACTGTATACGACTTTTTAGCTGGCCGTGCATAAAATACTGAATTTTAGCGAATGCCAGCAGCTAAGTTTGAGGCACCGACGAAGGATATGAAAAAGCATCCTGGTTTGGCACTGCGAGAAGGGGAGACATTATGAATGGTGGATATGTTTCCGATTATTCCCTGTTGCCAACTGAGGAATATATTTCACTGTTTATGTCTCGCATAGTCACCCTAAGACAGCGTTACTACTTCGTCTTTCAAGGAACACGTCGATCGCGGTGTGCGGAGTCTTTACGGGCGTAGCCAGTCAACCGCAATGGTACACCGTTACGGTACTCGGCTGCTGACCGAAGTTCCCTAGTTCGATCCCAGCCGCGGCGGTCGCATTTTGATAAAGGCGGCATGCTAGAGACCCGTGTACTCTACGATGTAAGTGCATGTTAAATAACACCACATTGCCGAAATTTGTGGAGCTCTGCTACGGCGTGCCTCATAATCATAACGTGGTCTCAGCACGTAAAACCCCAGATATTCTCATTGTTAACAAGCGTAGCTTTCGCACGGGAGAGAAAGACTGCACACGAACGTAGGTGTTAAAAAAAAAGGCCAACTCACGGCGTGGATGAACTCAAGACGATGAACTCAATACTTCGTCGGCACGGCGTCATAAAACCAGAGCCGCCTTTCGTGATGTGCTCACAAGAACGTGCCCTTTGTACACTGCTTCCCACGTCTTCGTTATGTACCTCGGCTCGAAGTGCTTCTCGCACATGTATTCAGTCGACTGCAGCACGCGGTCCTTGCGCGGAATCGCATGGCGCCAAACATTCAGGCGTTCCGCATCTCGGGGTGAGGAAAAATCGACTTTTCAGTGCAGGTCTTGTACACAGAGTTGCACCGCCGCACAAAACACTTTTTGCCCATTTCACGGCTTTCTCACTCGAATAGCATGACCTGCCATCGCACAAAAAGAATTAAACGAGGAAGCAATGTGGAGACAACTGCTTCGTCACCGTGGCTTTGTCCGAAGAGAGGCCGGCGCGCGCCGCTGAGAGCCTCTTGACTTCTCCTGCCATCTCGCGGCGTGACGGCGCGGAGGAACCGAAGTTCGACGCAGCGAGCGCATGGCGCCGGTGCTGCGTCGTTCCACCTGTACTTCTAACACCGTGGCCTGGACAATCAGGGCGATAATGGCACTACTACTGAAGTATTATACATCCAGCCAGTAATGACAGAGGAAGTAAGGAACGCATTGTAGGGAATGCAAATAGTGAAAAAACCTGGTGAGAATGATGTAACAGCTGATCTCTTGAAAACGGTGGACAAATTGTTTTAGGAAAACTGGCCACCCTGTACAGGAAATGTCTCAATTGAAAGCCAAAAATGCTGCATAGGCACCTCCTCGCTGGTTGCTTTGCAAGAAACAGAACCCACAATGAGTGGGATATTTCGGAATTTTTCCCCTTTCATTTGTTTTTTGTTTCTTGCGCTGCCTGTGTTCGTGCTTGGTTATTATTCGTCGCCGCCTAAAGCACAAGTGCACGTCTCATCCGTCTTCTCTTGACATCGCTTGTTCATTGTGCACAGTCTACTAATCAGATACCCGTACAATCCCCCGATGTATTCAGTGCAGACCCCTGCATTCGATACATCGTTCTCACAATAATTATTAGCTTGTAATATCATTATTGTGCTTTTCACATCCTCGACCGCTGTTCGTGCCAGTATTGAATAACTCGTTATCATCATCTTCAAATGGACACGCGCTGGCTTGACTGTGTGCGTTCGAGCAGCTTCAGTCAGCGCCTGCGCGCATTCTGCATTAGATTGTACAGAGTGACGAGATGTGGAGCGCTGCTCATAGCAACCAAACGCTTTTCAGCTATCCATTTTGAGAGAGAAAAGGTGTGTTCCTCTTGCTACCTTCGTCTAGTGCGATAAATGAGGTGACAGCATTCATTTAGAGCGTGTGCAGGCATTCATATATATATAGTGCACGCCTAAGTGAATATAGGTTCCGCACACGCTTCCGACGCACAATAGTGCGGAGCTAGACCAGGATTTCGACTCGCATACTTAGAAATGGTCGCATTAAACAGCTGTCGCATTGGCCAGGAGTGGAATTACAAAGGAGAACAGCACAGAAATAATTTATAACAATACCGGCACTACATCCAATACGTCAGTTTCGCTAGTACGATATTTAACAAAGAACTAAAAACAGCAGACATAGTTTACAACACTCGCACGACAAGTAATATAAGTTTCAATGATGTAACATTCAACACGACAAATGGTGTTCAAGGGCTTCATGAAAATTGTCTGCTTCGCAAACGAACAATGGGGGGGGGCTCTTTCGAGCTTTCATGAGTTTAGTTGGTGAATCTAATCTTTTGTATTATATATATTGTACGGATCTCAGAAAACGGATGTATACTCCACTTGAGGTCTAATAATAGCATTATACACTGGACGTTTAACATGCGCAGTTGCCTTTGCAAGCTTCCCCTTTTTAAAAAAAGCGCAGTTTCCGAAAAGCTTAAGTGCAAATGGGCGAAATGTGTGCCCGCCACGTCATATCACCAGAAAGAGTGATCCCTAAACATAGGCGTGCGCAGGGTTCCCCACCAGGCGGGGGGGGGGGGGGCAAAGGTTCATCAGAGCGCCCCCCCACCCTACTAAATCAATGTATAGGGCAGATTTTGCGCCCCCTCCTCTTGGGTTATTAGCGCCCCCCTCTGCGCACGCCTATGTCCCTAAATACTTATACTCTGTTACTGATTGTATGGGGAGCCATTGATATTGCAGGTAAACACACAAGGATTAGTTTTCCTTGTTATATTTATGAGCACTCTTTTAATCTGCGTTTAATTCCATGTCCCATGCTACGCACCAGCATTGAATGTTGCGTAGAGTTTGCTGTAATAGATATGGTCTTCAGGGCAGGTTATGTTTTTAAACACGACACAATCATCCGCAAGAAGTTTAAAAGACACTGAATCAGGGATTGCTTGTACTAAATCATTTACATATATAAGGAATAACAGTGGCCCCAACACATTTCCTTGTCGCACACGAGAACATTGAGCATTCGAGATGCACTCGTTTTAATTTCAACGAACTGCTCCCTCACTCGAGAAATATTCTTCGACCCTGTCCCAGGGTAGCGTCACGTGGTCGTGACGTCGACGAAGACAGCAGTCGGCGTTTGCAGAATGAAACTGTTTATTTGGGCCGAACTTGTGGCCGGGAAAATGAGAACTAGAGCTACAGCAATACACGCTGTACAATGATAGCGGCGAACAGGGCGTCGTCCGTCGATCAACTGACAAGCGGTCACGCGCGTCGGCTTTTATACAGGCGCTATCGAAATTTCCAGCAATATCGCTGGTGGCGGCGTTATCTCTAGACAAAGCTGGAACATTCGCGTGCGGGGCGCAATCTTAACAAACCGATCTACTACAATCGCGACGCTTCTAGAACACTACTTCGCGGACAGCGTCGAGCGTTGATAACCGTCCCTGCCGGTCAAACCCGAATACATCAAAACAAGACAAGAAGTGGGCGTGGCAGTAGGATACCCTTCTCCCCGTTCACTAATCTGGACTACCGGGCCTCAGGGCCTGGCAGACAGAGGCAGCGCACGCTGCCGCCCGCGCACTCATTCCACGGGCCCCCTGCCTCGCCCCCGATGACCCATCTGATACAGAAGAAAGCCCTCCTCTCCTTACTTTTAAATATGTAACATCTGTAGCGAAGCGTTCCTACTCAGTAATGGGTCGTCCTCTCGAGCGCCTTCCAGTGGGTCGTTCTCTTCTCTGAGAGCACGCCCCTCGTGCAGAGAGTCGGCCCCGCTTTGACTGTCGCTGCCGTACGCCGTCGCTGAGTGCCCGTTAATAAACGTCTTGACAATTTGGTGGAGAGTGCTGTGCCCTTTAAACAACTACGGTCCGCATTCGATGCCCTTGGAGCGTCGATCCCGTACCGTGCCTGCTACCATGACTCAAGACGCCGCCCAGCAAACGCCTCCTCTTGCACCGACGCCATGTCCGGGTGTCCCCCGCATCCGCGACCCTCCTATCTTCACCGGCGCGGATGGCACCGACGTCGAGGACTGGCTCGCGATCTACGAGCGTGTAGCGTCCCCAATAAATGGGACGAGCAGGCAAACTGAGCGACCTCGTTTTCTACCTCGCGGGTGTGGCAAGTCTATGGTACAACAACCACGCATCCGATTTCGCTACGTGGTCCGCTTTCAAGACCGCCATCATCGACGTGTTCGGCCGCCCTGCCGTTCGCAAGCTGCAAGCCGAACAGCGTTTACGTGAACGAGCCCTACAGTCCCGCGAGTCTTTCACGAGCTACATTGAAGACGTGCTCGACTTGTGCAAGAAAGCCAACACAACCATGTCTGAAGCCGACAAGATCCGGAACGTCATGAACGTCATGACGACAATGCTTCACCATGCTACTCGCCAAAAACCCTCGCACTGTGGCAGAGGTCATCACGCTGTGCCAAAGCTACGAGGAGCTGCGCCGGCAGCGGCTGATGACGCGTCGACCTCCATCACGCGACGCCGATCTCGCTGGCTTGTCGGCCGTGTCGGACCACTCCGTCTTACTCGCCGAAATCAAGTCATTCGTGCGGGAGGAAATTGCCCGCCAGTTCTCCTTACTGGCCTTCTCTCACCAGCAGGATGTTGTACAGTCGTCGACCACACTGCTGCCTCCCCTACGCCGGGCTATTGAGCAGCAAATCGCGGAGGTTATGCCGGAATACCACCAGCCCCCTCCGGCGTCTGCGCCGCTCAGTTACGCACAAGTTGCAGCCAGGACGCCCCCAGCGCTCCCTGAGGTGCCCCCGCTAACATACGCTGGAGCCGTCAGACGCTGGAGCCGTCACCAGGCCTCAGGCCTTCGAAGCGAGTGTGCCGGCAGCATATGCCGACATCATCCATACGCCCTGACTCCAGCCCACCATGCAGTCGTTATATCAGCAGCCGCCCCGTCCCTCGCGTCCTGCCACGTGGATGGGACCTAGCCCGGCAAACCGATGGCGCACTTCCGACAACCGCCGATCTGCTTTGCGTGCGGTTGCGCCGGTCACGTCGCCCGCTATTGCAACCGCGTGCAGCCGCCTCGAATCGGTTGAGCCGTCACCAACCAGTCAAGCCGCCCGTATTATGACCCGCTGCCGCCTATGTCACCGACGTCACGCCCAGGTCCATATACCCGTCGTTCGCCGTCCCCACGACGCCGCTCACTGTCACCGATGCGGCCTCGTGCGGTCGCACGAGACCAGGAAAACTAGTCGTCGCAGTCCAAGAGGCAAGGGCTGCAACGCTATCGAACAGCCAAAGCCCTCAGCAAAGCCCATCAAACGTAGTAGACGTGTTTGTAGATGGTGTGCGCACATCGGCCCTTGTAGACACTGGAGCTGCCGTTTCCGTTATGGACGCTAAATTTAGCCGACTACTACGAAAAGTGACGACGCCACTTTCCGGGCTCTCCCTCCGTACAGCCTCAGTATTCACCCGACAGCGGTGTGCACAGCCCGTGTCATGATTCAGAACGCTCTGTACGCCATCGAATTCATCATAATTTCCTCATGCTCTCACGACGTCATCCTGGGATGGGATTTCCTCGCCCGTAACGCCGCCGTAATTCGTTGCGCACCAGCCGAAATAGAACTCTCACCATTCTCAGATTTGACGCCGGCGGACAGTCCACCGGCTGCGACCAAGGTACTCGTCAAAGACGACACCACACTTCCTGCAAACTCGTCAACGGCTGTGTCAGTCTGCTGTACCGGTCTCGCTGACGCCGTTGCACTCCTCTCTCCATCTGACCGCGTCTTCACTAGAAAAGGCTTGTTGGTGCCATTTGCGACCGTGCAAGTCATTCAGGGCGACACCGATATTTTTGTTGTGCATCTTCGAGGGCTGAAGCCCTCGAAGATGCACAAGTTATGACGCACCGGGTGACACGCACTGCGCCAGCTCCCATTCGCTCAGTGCTGTTTCCACATCTGATTTGTTACCCGCTGATTTATTTGGTGCCTCGATTGCTGAACACCTTACGTCGGTCGAGCGTTCCCAGCTTCTATGCCTGTTCGAAGAATTTCGTTCTTCGTTCGATGTAGCGCAAACTTCTCTCGGCCGCACGTCTGCTGTCACGCATCGCATCGACACTGGCGCCCAACCACCACTGCGGCAACGTCCATATCGCGTGTCGCCAACAGAGCGTCGTGTAATTACCGAGCAAGTCGAAGACATGCTTCGCCGCGATGTTATTCGACCCTCAAACAGCCCGTGGGCGTCTCCTGTCGTTCTCGTTTGAAGAAGGACGGCTCTGTGCGGTTCTGTGTGGACTACCGACGACTCAATAAGATCACCCGTAAGGACATTATCCCCTACCTCGAATAGACGATGCCATTGACAGCCTGCAAGGAGCAGAGTTCTTTTCATCGCTCGATTTGCGCTCAGGGTACTGCCAAGTCCCCATGGCTGATGACGCTCGACTGAAGACAGTGTTTGTCACACCCGACGGCTTGTACGAATTCAACGTCATGCCGTTTGGGCTGTGCAATGTGCCCGCGACCTTTGAGCGCATGATGGATACCGTTCTGCGCAACTTGAAATGGCACACGTGCCTATGCTACCTCGACGACGTCGTCGTTTTCGCCCCGGACTTCTCAACACACCTTCAACGCCTGCGGCAGGTTTGACGCCGCTTGAGCGACGCCGGGCTACAACTGAATCTCAAGAAGTCCCGATTTGCAGCACGGCAGCTGACGATACTAGATACGTGGACGTGGTCTCCAAGGACGGCATCCTTCCAGATCCAGCCAAGCTTCGGGCCGTGACAGAGTTCCCCAACCTACGTCCGTCAAAGAACTGCGCAGTTTCGTAAGGACTCTGCTCCTACTTTCGGCGCTTCATACGAAACTTCGCAATCATTATATCACCGCGACGAATCTCCTTGGAAGTAACGGGCCCCTCAATTCGTGGGCGTCAGAGTGCGACGACGGCTTTCGCAAAGCTCCGTCGTTTGTTGACGTCTCCTCCCATTTTACGCCACTACGACCCTACGGCCCCTACAGAGGTACACACGGACGCCAGCGGTGTTGGCCTCGGTGCTGTCCTGCGCAGCGCAAACCTCGGTTCCCGGAATATGTCGTCGCATATGCAAGTCGCACGCTTACTAAAGCAGAGACCAACTACACCGTCACGGAGAAAGAATGCCTGGCAATCATTTGGGCCCTTACAAAGTTCCGACCTTATTTGTATTGTCGCCCATTTGATGTCGTCATCCCGACCATCATGCACTGTGCTGGTTGTAGTCATTGAAGGATCCCTCAGGCCGTCTTGCCCGTTGGGCACTTCGCCTGCAAGACTACGACATCCGCGTGCTGTACCGCAACGGACGTCAGGCATGCTGACGCCGACGCCCTGTCGCGCTCTCCCTTGCCTGACGACAATGCCCACAACTCAGCATCTCACTTTGTCGTTTCTTCCATCGATATTCACACCATCGCTACCGAGCAGCGCAAGGATCAATGGATTGCCTCACTAATAGACTTCCTGACTTATCCATCGCCCACACCATCGACTCGCTTGTTGCGTCGTCAAGCCCACCATTTCGCCGTTCGCGACGACCTGCTCCACCGACGCAATTACAACGGTGACGGCCGCCAGTGGCTACTAGTAATACCCCGCAGTCTGCGTTATAACATATTCGAGTCGTTCCACTCTGATCCGCAGTGTGCACAGTCTGGGGTATCGAAAACCTACCACCGCATTCGCCAACGTTACTTTTTCGCCACCGCATTCGCCAACGTTACCGCTATGTGGAGAAGTTCGTTCGCTCCTGCATCGATTATCAGCGCCGCAAAACTTCAACGCACCTGTCGCCAGTAGGCCTGCAACCTCTACCTTGCCCTGACCGACCGTTTGGGCGCGTTGGCATCGATTTATATGGGCCACCTCCCCTGACGTCCGCTGGTAACCGCTGGGCCATCGTCGCTGTAGACCATCTCACGCGATACGCTGAAACTGCTGCCCTCCCTGCGGCTACAGCGAGCGATGTGGCCTCCTTCCTGCTCCACCGATTCATGCTGCGTCACTGTCCACCCCAGGAGCTGCTCAGTGATCGAGGCGTATCTTCTTGTCGGAAGTGGTCGAAGCCATTCTCAAAGAGTCCACCGTTGTTCACCGCAAAACTACTGCTTACCACCCGCAGACGAATGGCCTCACCGAACGCTTCAACCGCACGCTAGGCGACATGCTCTCGATGTACGTCGCCGCCGACCACACGAATTGGGATGTGATTCTGCCCTTCGTCACGTACGCCTACAATACCGCTCCTCAGAGCACTACTGGTTTCTCACCGTTTTTCTTATTGTATGGCAGGCACCCGTCGCACACCAATGACACAATCCTTCCCTACAAGCCGGATCGATCTGAATGTGCGCCTATTTCTGCCACAGCCAGACTTGCTGAGGAGTGTCGCGGGCTCTCCAAAACCTTTACTACGCGTAGCCAAGAGCGGCAGAAAAGCATTCGCGGTGCCACCACCAGTTCTGCGTCCACGTTCCTTCCTGGAGCGCTCGTATGGCTCTCGGTTCCTACCACTGCACCTGGCCTCTCTTCCAAACTACTGCCCAAATACGAAGGCCCCTACCGTGTCGTCGAACGCACATCCCCGGTGAACTACCTGATCGAACCCATCGACCCATCTTCGGACATGCGCCGTCGAGAGGGCGACATTGTCAACGTGGCGCGCCTGAAGCCCTACCATGACCCGCTCATAGTGACAAGTTGCTAGGTCGCCAGGCGGCTCCCTTTTCGTAGCCGGGGTAATTGTAGCGAAGCGTTCCTCCTCAGTAATGGGTCGTCCTCTCGAGCGCCTTCCAGTGGGTCGTTCTCTTCTATGAGAGCACGCCCCTCGTGCAGAGAGTCGGCCCCGCTTTGAATGTCGCTGCCGTGCGCCGTCGCTGAGTGCCCGTTAATAAACGTCTTGACACAACCCATTATTGGGACTCCCACCACCGCTTTCCTGCGCCCTGCAAGAGTTCAAGAAGGCGGACGAGAGAATTCTCCGGCTATTCACTAATACGCTACTGTGCCCGGCAGTGCTCAAACATGATTTCTGCCAGTATTGTGAGATGGCTGACACCTACCACATGCGACGGGCATGCCAGCTCAATCCATATTTAACCCCCCCCCCCAACCCCAACCTAACCCGAGAAGACTGAAAGGCGGCCCTGCCCGGCTGCTCCTCTCTCTCTCTTAGCAATGCCTTGCTCTGCTCTGCTATGCTTTCCCACTCTCTTCGCTTTGCCTCACCCGCTTCGCCAATTTCGCGGACGCTCGGCACGGCTGGAACTCGAACTTCAACAGCTTGATTGAACCACTATGGTAGACTAAACACTTTTAAGGTGTAGATGCTCCCGAGAACGGTGCCACTTCGCTGATTGTGTCGAAGAATTGTCTTTCGACAACAGCGTCCCGCACCAATTTTCCTTGCAGGTAATTCTAAGACACTGTGTGGGTGGGACAGCCAGTGTTGCTTGGTGCCAGAATTGTGACACACGAAGAATGAATTTTCAAATGTATATGGCGAAATCCTGTATGTCATAAAATAACATCAACTTTTATTGCATCATAAATGGTCCGGTTGGTAACTGATCATGCGTTGTGAATATTTTTTATTGGAGCTGATGAAAGGGGTTATTCAAACTCGAAGTATGATACGCACACCTTTCAGGATGCAGTGGCATATATATTGTAATAACCGTATGCTATTATATAAAGATTAGTTATGTATTTCCAGGAACCGCTCGCTTTACAATAGCAACAATCCTGCCGCACCTTCTAGATTAGCTGGCATCGTCAATTATGCCCAAGTCACCGTCGCTTCACTATGCTTAGCAACTACAAGAGCGGCATCGTACGAGTACGAGGTCATGTCTAACTTCATAAGATAAGGTAAACTAAAGAAGGGAACAGTTCGAGGCGCCCGCTTTGTTAGGAACAACCTATCAAGCCATAGAAAACATAAGTGGCATTCATTCGCGGATTTTAATTGAAATGTTGAAAGCCTGACGAGGAACACCTCACATGCTTGCTTATGCGGCTTGGACGCAGTAGTGTAGCATCAGATTGAAAAGCCCCAGATAGATTTCCTATTCTATTAGTCCTGACAGTGAATGCAAATGCAAACATGCAAACAAGTCAGAAATAATGAGCCGTGCTGAAAAGACATGTCCATTAATCGGAAAATCTATTGGGTGGACGTATGCTATGACTTTAAAGAAAACTAGCAAAACAGATTTCGTGGGATCCACCATTTACGTTTCCCTGTGCTGCCCCCCTGACGTTTTGGTAGGCTCTTGTTAGGGCCGGGAGAAGTGGTATCGCCAGAACGAAAGCCTCCCAGATCAAGAGGCGTTTCGCGACTTTACCGCCTAGGGTAAGGGCGGTACGCTGTGGCATCGTGGAAAAAGGCGGAATGGTGTGCCAGTTGTCTTTGTCTAGACGGTCGTCAGTTGTTGGTAGCCAAGTACCCGCTAGTAAGGAAAAAGCTCCAGAATGTTTAAGACTGTTTGCCCAGAGGTACATATTACTATAAAAGAATTAAATGTTGGGCTAGTTGGGTGAGACATATTAGACATAAGTGGCTGAGATATAATAGCACAAGGAATGAAACGACAAACACAACGAAAGCGCTTCTCTTGGTCTTCTTTCTTGTGTCCGTCGTTTTATTCCTTGCGCTAGTATGTCTCAGCCTCCACATAATACTGTTACGATTTTTTTTAAATTCGCAATGTGCTTGTGAACGAAAA
Organism: Rhipicephalus sanguineus; assembly: GCF_013339695.2. Lineage (NCBI taxonomy): Eukaryota > Metazoa > Arthropoda > Arachnida > Ixodida > Ixodidae > Rhipicephalus > Rhipicephalus sanguineus. The sequence continues at coordinate 49,536,940 of NC_051176.1, forward strand.
TATCTTCTGGTGAATATTGGAACTACACTTTTTAATCAAGTCACAAAAACGGGCTCTTTGCTGGTAAAAAACATATCATGGCATTGTAGCCCTAGCAGGCATTCTACCACTACACGTTTTGCTCCTGTCCGTTTGGCTGCACTCTGGGGGGCTTAATTTTCAGTGTTGACCAAGCAGTGACCTTGGTGTTCACAAGCTTGACAACTGCTCTTTCTGTAAAAAAACGCGACGTGCTGTACGGTGGCACGAGGTGACCGGCCTGCTGGCAGACTACCATCCTGAACACCCTGTGCCGCAGGCCAGGTAGGTTTTATTTACAACACTCTAATTGCACAACGCTTCACACTTTACACGTTTTCCCAACCTCTACTTTCCAAGCTTTCTGAAGTGACCAAGGGCGTAGCCAAGGGGGGGAGTTGGGGGGGGGCCTTCAAACCCCCCGACATATATACACGCACACATACAAACGCATGCACGAGTATATGTACATAAAGTATGGTTGAACCACCCCCCCCTCCCCCGAAAAAATTTCTGGCTACGCCCTGGTAGTGACTAAGGGTTTATATTCCACTTGTCATTCTTAGTGACGCACGTGGCCGAAGCTGTCAGAGTTTCTGCCGCACATCGTTCGCCGTATTGGCTGCGAACAGCTCTGGCTAACACTCCGAGGGTTACACTGACATACTTACCCGATAAACTGAATGGGAAAGCGACCGCCGCTGTAGTTCAATTGGTAGAGCATGGGACGCGTCATCCGAAGGCTGTAGGTTCGATCCCTAGTTGCGTCAAGTTGATTTCTCACTCGCTTTAATTCATTTCATTTTACTTCATAATTACTATACGACAGTTAAAACATACAATTATAGTCCCCTATACCTCCTTAGCTTCATTGTGTTGGTTCCATTAGAAACGCGCCATCGATCAATCCCCCTCTTTAGAATCGATTTAGTGCGATACTGCTGTCTGTGTTCATATTATCCCACCTTGGAAGCTAAGCACGTAAGTAAACCGCGCTGCTAAGCTCGAGGACGTGGGTTCGGTTCCCAGGCTTATTTGGGCACGTCTGGATGATGGTGAAATGCAAGGACACCCGCGTATTGCATTTACAATTACTCGGGTGTTGGGTGAGTTCCGCAAACAGTCCCCAATGGTCGACACCGTACATGTACGGTGCCGCGTCTGCATGTTTCGAAATTGCGCCAGTTTTCAAACTTTTTTTGTGCCCAGCAAGTGCTGCCACCCTGCCCGGATGCCGAAGTGCAATTAACCTTTTGTTTATTTTTAAGGCTATCGCTCACACATTCTGCACGTGCGTGGCCGCGCGGCGGTAAATGTGGTTTCGTGTCGCAGGCTCTTTGCGTTTGTTGCGCTCACTAAGGACTGATGCTATCCAGTCTTTAATTTCTAAGGGTAACTGCGTGATACTAGTGAATGATTCTGCACTAAAACGGAAAGTACAGAATACAGGATCTGGCTGCAGAACTCATAGACGGTTGTCACCAGGAAGCTGGCCTGAACATTCACGGAATGAATAATACCTTACCAGTATCACTACACAGCGTGCAAGAGAAGTGGGAGGTACGGTCGTCAGACAAGACACTCGTGAGCTCTCTCAGAAGACGATATACGTCATTATGAGAAAGCAAAGCATGAAAGCATCTAGCCTGAGAGAATGGAACTGGTAGAGCTTTCAAAGCTAATCAACAGGCGTAAAGTGTCGTAGAGATTTCAAAGCTAATGAACACGCGTAAAGTGTCCGACATAAAAAGGCATAATACGGATAGAATGTATCGTGTTTTGAATTAATCATGGTCTAGCCAATGTCTCCAATAATTTCTGGGGTTTGACATCCCAAAACCACGGTATGATTATGAGGGACGCCGTAGTGGAGGGCTCCGGAAATTCGACCCCCTGGGCTTCTTTAACATGCACCTAAAGCAAAGTACACGGGCCTAAAACATTTTCGCCTCCACCAAAAATGCAGCCGCCTCCGCCGGGATTCGATCCCGCGACCTCCGGGACAGCAGTCGAGCGCCGCAACCACTAGACCACCGCGGCGGATAGCCAATGTCACCGAGCATAGGTCGGCAGAAAAACTGGAGCTCACCCAGACTCACTCAAGAAATATTTTGCTCTTAAGTCTCTTTTGGACTCGTACTTACCAAAATTTTCCGCAGCCGGACTCACCTGGACCGAGACTCACTAAACATTTTCTCAGCGAGACTCACTCGGACTCAAACTCACCAAAATATTACTCACGTGGACTGACTCACTCATACTCACGGCTCGACCTGTGTCTGAGTCCGGGTGAGTCCGTGGGTGAGTCCGTCCGCTTTTCAACCACATATCTCACACAATTCATCTACGAGGCGCCTTTTGATCTCGTACTTTCAAATACGTGTTATGATTGTTTGCAATCCACTAAGGACATTTTTATTGAAAGACACGACTGACACGAGATATATTTATCAAACACTTCCCGTGGAAGAGTGTGCGGAGGGAGGGGAGGGATCAAGGCGCTGCCTCATTGCCTGGCAGGACGCGCACGCTGCCGCCCCGCGCGCTCATTCCCCGGACCACTGCCTCGCCCACCGGTGACCCTGCTGATCCACAAGAAAACTATCCTGAGATTTTATTAAAGATGTAATAACACATTATGGCACTCCTACCACCGCCTTCCTGCGTCCTGCAATAGTTTTGAAGAAGGCGGACGAGAGAATTCTCCGAATATTCACTAATGCGCTACTGTACCCGGCAGTGCTCAAACATATTAGAATCTTCCGGCCTCTGCCAGTACTGTGAGGTGGCTGACACCTGCCACATGGTATGGGCATGCCGGCTGAATCCTCCCAACCCGAGAGGACTGGGAGGCGGCCCTGCTCGGCTGCTCCTCTCCCTCTCTTAGCAATGCCTTGCTCTGCTCTGCTATGCTTTCCCCCCTCTCTTCGCTTTGCTCTCACCCGCTTCGCCAATTTCGCGGACGCTCCACACGGCTGGAACTCAAACTTCAACACCTTGAGCGAACCACTATGACAGACGAAAGACTTTCAAGGCGTTGGTGCTGTCCGAGAACGGTGCCAATTCGCTGATTCTTTCGAATAATTTCCTCGTACAACAGCGTCCCCCACCAATTTTCCTTGTAGGTAATTCTAAGGCCCCCTGTGTGTGTGACAGCCAGTGTTGCTTGGTGCCAGAGGCAGAATGGATTTTCAAATGTATATGGCGAAATCCTGTATGTTTAGAAAATACGTTAACTTTTATGGCATCATAAAATGGTCAGGTTTGGTAACTGATCGAGCGTTGTGAACATTTTATATTGGAGTTGACGAAAGGGGTTATTGAAACTGTTATTATGATACGCAGACCTTCAGGATGCAGCGCATATACATATAACTAACCGTATACTAATACGTAAAATTTAATTATGTATTTCCAGTAGCCACTCGCTTACAATAGCAACAATCTTGGTCATCTTCTAGATTAGCTGGCCTCGCCAATTATGAGCAATCACCGTTGCTTCTCTATGCTGCAAGAGCGGCACCCTACGAGTACGAGGTCATATCTAACTTCTTAAAGGGCCCCTCACCAGGCCACATAGCAAATTTAGTCAGACGCTGGAAGTTGTTGTGTGCCGAATGAAGAGCAGTATGCCGCAAGAATTTTTCAAATCGTTCACTACGAGCTGAGAAAAACAAGAATTTGTAGCGGCGCGAAACCACGATGCGAGGAGGCGGGTTTCGAACCCTTGCCACGCGCCCCGTGTAGCCTTCGCAAGCCAAATCCCTTCCCTGCCCATCTTCACTTGACACATACGCATGAACACGTCATGCGCATGCATGGTCACGTGCGCATGACGTGCCCGAGCCAGCCGATCACGCGAGCGGCGTTGCACGCCGCTACCTTTTTTTTTTATGTAGCGGCCGTGGGCGTTGTTGTCGGCGTTCTCGGTGGTGTACTGCCTGTCTCTGCGGGACGGGCATGAAAGTTGAGACATTTGTACGGGCACGAGAGTGGCGGTATCCATGAGCCAGTGCCGCATTAACGTTCCGTGTGACGCCGTAGAATAAACGAAGCATAATGAGTTGCTCAAACGCGCTAGAACATTACTTTCGTTTCCAGGGCTGGCGTCTGCTCGATGCGCTAACCGCGGGGACACGAACGCATGGGAAAAGGGAGGCACATTAGCCCCGCATGTCGCTGCAATTCACGAAAAAAAATGAAAAGACGCACGCATTCCCTTTGTGTGTCTCGTTATTTCTCTCAAGTTTTATTAATCTATTCAAGCAACAAATTACACAAACTACACATGTCGTGTCAAATAATTATCGCAGCATCACGTGCTACTGTTGGCGACGTCAGAGCACAGTCGTCTACGTAGAGGAGCGACGTCACAGCACTACCATCTACGTAGGGCCATTTTCTCATGTGCGTCATCCCCTCATTCTCTAAAGCGCGCGCCCGCGAGAGGAAGGGCAAGCAGCGTTCACCTTGAAATTTGACCCATTTCCGCGGCGCGTAGCGGTCGCAAATTTTGGCAGACGTGATCGTGGACGCCCAGTGTATGCATTGCGCTCGTTAGCTCAAAATTGTCTAACCTGGTGAGGGGCCCTTTAAATTAGGTAAACTAAAGAAGGGTAATGGTTCGAGGGGCGCGCTTTGTTAGGTACAACCTTATAAAGCCATAGAAAACACAAGTGGCCATCATTCGCAGTTTTTAATTGAAATGTTGAAAGCCTGATGAGGAACATTCACATGCTTGCTTATGTGGCTTGGACGCAGTACGGTCTACCATCAGATTGAAAAAGCCCTGATAGATTTACTATTCTATTAGTTCCTTAGTGCGAAATGCAAAGCGCAAACATGCCAGAGCTTGCCCGTATCGTGTCAAATCAGAAATAATAAGCCGTGCTGAAAAGACTGTCCATAAATGGGAAAACCTATTGGGTGGACGTATGCATGACTTTAAAGAAAACTAGCAAAACAAACTTCGTGGAATTCACCATTTACGTTTTCCTGTGCTGCCCTCCGCCATTTTGGTAGGGGCCGGTGCAACAGGTATCGCCAGAACGAAAGCCTCCGAGATCAAGAGGCGTTTCGCGACATTCCTCTAGGGGAAGGGCGAGTGCGCTGTGGCATCGCGAAAAAAGGCGGATTGGTGTGCCAGACGGTTGTGGGTTGTTGGTAGCCAAGTACTCGCTAGTAAGGAAAGCTCGAGAATTTTTAAGGCTATTTGCCCAGAGGTACATATTACTATAAAAGAATTAAATGTTGGGCTAGTTGGCTGAGACATATTAGACATAACTGGCTGAGATATAATAGCACAAGGAATTAAACGACGAACACAATGAAAGCGCTTGTTTTCATCTTCTTTCTTGTGTCCGTCGTTTTATTCCTTGCGCTAGTATGCCTCAGCCAGCTACATACTACTGTTGCATTTTTTTAAAATTCGCAATGTGCTTCTGAACGAAAATATCTTCTGGTGACTATTGGAACCACACTTTTTACTCAACTCACAAAACACGGGCACTTTGCTGGTAAAAACAAATCAACGGCATTGTAGCCCTAAGCAGGCATTCTACCACTACACGTTTTGCTCTGTCGTTTGGATGCACTCTGGGGGGTATATATCTCAGTGCTGACCAACCAGTGCCTTCGCTTGACAACTGCTCTTTTCTGTAAAAAACGCAGACTTGCTGTACGTGTGGCACGAGGTGACCGGCCTGCTGGCAGGCTACCTATCCGTGAGCCATCCTGAACACCCTGTGCCAGCAGGCCAGGTAGGTTTTCATTTACAACACTCTATTGCAAACATCTTCACACTTCACCCAACCTCCACTTTCCAACCTTTTTGTACTGACCAAGGGTTTATATTCCACTTGCCATTCTTAGTGACGCACGTGGCCGAAGCTGTCAGAGTTGTGCCGCACATCGTTCGCCGTATTCGCTGCGAACAGCTCTGGCTAACACTCCGAGGATTACACTGACATACCTAATAGATAAAGTGAATGGGAAAGCGACCGCCGGTGTAGTTCAATTGGTAGAGCATGGGACGCGTCATCCGAAGCCTGTAGCGTCGATCCCCGGCAGCGGCAAGCTGATTTCTCACTCACTATAATTCATTTCCTTTTACTTCATAGTTACTATACGACAGGTAAAACATACAATTATAGTGCTGTATACCCTCCTTAGCTTCATTCTGTTGGTTCCATTAGAAACGAGCCCTCGATCAATCGCCCGCTTTAGAATCGATTTAGTGCGATACTAATGTCCGTGTTCAAATTCTCCCACCTTGGTAGCTAAGCACGTAAGTCACCACGCTGCTAAGCTCGAGGACGTGGGTTCGGTTCCCAGCCTTATTCGGCCACGTCTGGATGATGGTGAAATGCAAGGACACCCGTGTAATTGCATTTACAATTACTCGGGTGTTGCGTGAGTTCCGCAAACAAGTCCCCAAATGGTCCATACCGTACATGTACGTTGCCGCGTCTGCATGTTTGGAAATTGCGCCAGTTTTCAAACTTTTTTTTGTGCCCAGCAAGTGCTGCCACCCTGGGCCGATGCCCGAAGTGCCATTAACCTTAAGTTTCCTTCCAAGATTTTTTAGGCTATCGCTCACACATCTGCACGTGCGTGGGCGCGCGGCGGTAAGTGTGGTTTCGTCTCGCAGGCTTTTGCGTTTCTTGCGCTCACTAAGACTGATGTCTATCCGGCCTTTCATTTCTAAGGCTAACTGCGTGATACTATTGAATGATCCTGCGCTTAAACGGAAAGTACAGAATACAGGATCTGGCTACAGAACCCATAGACGGTTGTAACCCAGGAAGCTGGCCTGAACACTCACGGAATGAAGGATAACCTTACCAGTATGACTACACAGCGTGCAACAGAAGTGGGAGGCACGGTCGTCAGACAAGACACTGGTGAGCTCTCCCAGGACACGATAGACTTCATTATGAAAAAGCAAAGCATCAAATCATCTAGCCTGACAGAATAGAACTCGTAGAGCCTTCAAAGCTAATCAACAGGCGTAAAGTGTCCGACATAAAAAGGCATAATACGGACAGAATTGAACATGCTCTGAAGAGCGGACGAAGCCGAAAAGCGGTGAAGAGAAAAATGGGCACTGGCAGAAAACCAGATATGTACACTGAGATAGAACGAAGGCAATGTCACGCCCAATAGGGATAAGATAGTTAAGGTAGCTGAAGAGTTCTACAGACGTCTGTACATTAGCCTGGACAGCCACGACGATAATGGCAGTAGTACTGAAGTATTATACATCAAGCCAGTAATGACAAAGGGAGTAAGCAAAGCATTGGAGGGAATGCAAATAGTGAAAAAAGCTGATGAGGATGATGTAACAGCTGATCTCTTGAAAACGGTAGACAAGTTGTTTTAGGAGTCACCAGAAAAATTCAGAGTATCGCATCTGTTTTCCGCGCGCCGCCGCCGACGCGATTGGCTTACTCGCATCACGTGAGCTCTCGCCTCCATATCCCTTCCAAGCGCTTTGGGTGCAGTTGCGTTGAATGCAGAGCGCGTCCGGACATTTAGAAGTACCACGGTCCCTAGAAGTACTTCGTCGCTTTTTTAAACGCGTCATGCAGATGCCAGAGAGTAGCTCACCAGTAAACGAACGTTTGCTGGAGCTACTCCGGGAATTTCGTATATTTTTGCATTTCGTGTGGGAAACATTACGTCAAAGACCGTCGTTGTACGTGGCTGCATAGTTGGCCGCGAAATGAATTCGCCCCCCTCGAAGAACACTCCTTTCTGTAATGAACTACACAAACTTTGCTGGAAAAGCTCTCATGCAACAGGATACTTCACCTTTTCTGTTCGCTATGTTCAGCATACTACGTACCTTTCTATCTGCTCGGCTGTTTATATCTCGATCTGTTGAACAGATTGTGCATGCATTTCGTGTTATAAGCGTCTCGCGCACGACAGCGAAATCGAAACTTATTAAAATAACTGTTTACTGTATACCTTGAACGCAATTGTCGCATGATCATTTGCCACTGCGCAAAACTGAAGCGTGGAACTCTGTTGATAAAGTTGGTTCAAGGCAATGTTATTAGGCGTACTTTATTTTTTTTTAAATGTTGGTAATGCTGCATTGCGCCGGGCGTACCCTTGCAATACTGTTTAGTGGGTGAGAAATGGTCACAGCAAAAAAAAAAGAATAATAAAATCGGCTTATCCTCCCACGCATTGAGGGAATCGATTTCATGCGAGCCCCAGATCTATATACATACTGTATTGCAGTAGCATGCGCGTTAAAAGGTTTCGGGATGTGCTATTTCTGATCAAAATAACATAAAGCACTGCGTCGAGGAAGTTTCAACAAGAGTGCATTACCAAAAAAAAGGTTGAAATTAAAAGCACTGCAGAAGCCGAACCCCAGCTGCTTACGCGCTGGCAACGCAAAAGAAAAGAAAAAAAACTTTGTCGGAACACAGCAAAAATATTTGCAAATGCACTGCAACGTTGGGAATATTAAGGAGACAATAAATAGGAAATCAAACAACTGAGTAGTGACGTCAATCATTTTCGATGGCCTATTTTCTACCTATCTGTTAAGAAATGACAGTGTATTGGCAAAATAAGATGCACCTTACCTACCGCACGCCGATTCGCCCGTGCGTTCGTCTGCTGGCGTTCCGAACCGAGACATATACTTCACGCACAACTTCCACTTACCGTACACACACCACTTCTATTACAGATACACCCAGCTGAACAGCAAGCATGGTGCGCAAGTAAGGTATGCGTCAGCGATCAGTCGAAGGACGCAATGCTGAATGTTCGATAATGTTCTGGAATGTGTTACGAAATGAACCTGAACACCGACTGCAAAGCTAGCGCAGTCAACATTCACCAATTGTCGAAGTAAATGGCTTCTCGCACAGTCATTACGCTAATGCAACTATACAGCTCCGGACCTTGCGAACACACCCGGCCGTGAAACCAAAAGAGACCGATGAAGCCACGATGAGAGTTCGCGAGCACATGGCAACATTCGCCGCACGTTTCATTAGCTACACCGCTTACCGCGCAGTCGATTCATGGCTCTCGATGACTCGAAATCACTTCTGATATCCTTTTGAAGAACACACACACACACATATTGAAGTTACGCCGACCGTAACACGGCATCGAGGCGAAAAGATCATCACTTCTCAACACACGCTAGCAACGCGCTGCACGGTCCGGAAGGGAAATGGCCGCCGCCGCCCAATGTTGCCCGCGTGCAGCCTACCTTTGCGGTACTCTCAAATTTTCCAGTGACTCTACGCCCAACGAGAGGCGCGGCCCTCTAGCTGTCACCTATCTAACTAGCGCACGCGCCTAGGGTGGTATGCGCCGCCTTGAGCGGTGGCGCTCCATCTAGTGATCATTCTTGAAATCACCGGAGAGCGCAGCTGCGCCTATGGCGGGACCAATGAGAACTAGTGTACAGGCCACCGACAACGGACAAGGCGCGAGCGTAAGAAGCTTGGCGAGCAAGCACGTCAGGCAGTCAAAGCTGTCCGGAGCCCGTCACTGCTCGGCGTCCCTCATAGCCTTTGGCTTATTTGGTGGGACAAATCTCATGAATCAGCCTTCCCCGTCGCGCATGCGCTGTGCTTAGAAGCGTAGCTAACATTGCAGCGGTTTCCAATATATCAACACGGGGCCTGAACAGTGCGATAAAACCGGCAGCAGTTTTAGGGGGTCCTACATAGTCGCTGTGAAAAACATGTACAATTTGCGTGTCTGTATTGTACGTGTAACATGCAGAAGCAGCTCTTAAGTGCTTATGAGTTTTGCGTATAAACAGAAATACGTAACATTTTGTTTGTAACGTTAACTGATATGGCATATCGACGTTTACTCAGCCATGTAGCGCGCCTTAATAAAGCTATTATAAAATCTTCTCGCAGCGTTTACGCGAAACTTAGAACCATGGGGTTATTACGAGACAATTTTAGTGCTAGAAAGTAGATACTTGAAAGAACGCTGGAGTGCAGGTACTGGGAAAAGTAACTTTTCCTCTCCGCCGTTAAATCCTCTTTTCCTCTCCGCCGGAATCCTCTCCGCCGTTAAGCGAAAAGTAACTTTTCGCTTAACGGCGGAGAGGATTTCCTGGGCGACAGCTACGGAGAAAAAACCGGCTTGAATAACCACCGAAAGGGCAAAATTAAATAAGGAGGGAAGCATTTTAAGATAATTCAAGGGCAAACGCTTTACTGTATGAAGCGAGGTCGGGTTGCCTTAGAACGCGTACTTATAACGCGAGATTTTGTAAAGAACAATGCACATGCTGCGGAGAAAATAAGGAAACGTCGGAGCCTCTTCTTATTGAATGTGGAGATATCCACCCAGGTGTACGTTTGGGCACGAGCCTACATGAAGCCTTGGGATTTAGGGACTACAGTGGAAAGCTGAACACACCCGCGATTGAAATAAGAGACTGTTAGAGTATTGGTGGCAGAAAATTAGAGAGAAAGGACAAAAAATAAATATTGGAAAAAAATAAGGACAGTCTGCCGTAAAGGGCAGAGAACTGGGCTGATAATTTCCGTTTTTTTTTTCCTGTCGTAAGATCGACTTATCGAAGTAGAGGCATTAGGCCACAAAAAAAAAGAAAAAGGAAAGTTTTTTTCGAGCCTGGTGGCACACTTGTCACCGCCCTGTTATGAAGGATACGCTCATAGAATCCATGCATCCATCCACGTGCCTTAGAACGCGTAGTTATAAAGCGCGATTCTGTATACGCTGTGAGGAAGCTAAGGAAACGACGGAGCATGTTCTGATTGAATGTGGAGATATCGACCCAGGTGTACGTTTGAGCACGAGCCTACATGAAGCCTTGGGTTTTAGGACAACAGTGGAAAGCTGAACACACCCGCGATTGAAATAAGTAAGAGACGGTTTATGTTCCTAACACGGTCACGTCACAAGATACTAATTTTGGTGTATATCAAGCTAGCGAAACGGCCGCCAGCGCCCCATGAGCGTCGCACAAAAGTCATGCTGTACATAACATGCGTGTCGTGATTTTCATGTTAACTCGTGTTATTTATGTTCGCTACACAGTCACGTCGCGCAATACCAATTGCGGGTAGATCAAGCTAGCGAAGCCGCCGCCAGCGCCCCATGAGCGTGGCACGTAAGTCATGCTGTGCATGAAATGCGAGTCATGATTGTCATGTTAACTCGTGTTTTTATGTTCGTCACCCCATGAGCGTGTCACGTAAGTCATGCTGTACATGACATGCGTGTCATGATTTTCATGTTAACTCGTGTTATTTGGTTGTTACACAGTCACGTCACGCAATAACAATTTCGGGGTAGGTCAAGCTTGCGAAACCGCCGCCAGCGCCCCATGAGCGTGGCACGTAAGTCATGCTCTACATGACATGCGTGTCATGATTTTCATGTTAACTCGAGTTTTTTGTTCGTCACACAGTCACGTCGCGCAGTACCAATTTTGGTGTATATAAATCCAGCGAAACCGCCGCCAGCGCCCCATGAGCGTGGTACGTAAGTCATGCTGTACATGACATGCGTGTCATGATTTTCATGTTAACTCGTGTTTTTATGTTCGTCACACAGTCACGTCGCGCAATACCAATTTCGTGGCAGATCAAGCTAGCGAAACGGCCGCCAGCGCTCCATGAGCGTGGCACGGAAGTCATGCTGTACATGACATGCGTGTCATGATTTTCATGTTAACTCGAGTTTTTTGTTCGTCACACAGTCACGTCGCGCGGTACCAATTTCGGGGTAGATCAAGCTAGCGAAACTCCCGCCAGCGCTCCATGAGCGTGGCACGTAAGTCATGCTGTACATGACATGCGTGTCATGATTTTCATGTTAGCTCGTGTTATTTATGTTCATTACACAGTCACGTCACAAGATACCAATTTGGTGTATATCAGCTAGCGAAACTGCCACCAGCGCCCCATGAGCGTGCCACGTAAGTCATGCTGTACATGACATGCGTGTCATGATTTTCATGTTATCTCGTGTTATTTATGTTCGTTACACGTCACGTCGCAAGATACCAATTTTGGTGTATATAAGCTAGCGAAACGGCCGCCAGAGCACCATGAGCGTGGCACGTAAGTCATGCTGTGCATGACATGCGTGTCATGATTTTCATGTTAACTCGTGTTAAATATGTTCGTCACACAGTCACGTCGCAAGATACCAATTTTGGTGCATATCAAACTAGCGAAACGGCCGCCAGCGCACCATGAGCGTAGCATGTAAATCATGCTGTACATGACATGCGTGTCATGATTTTCATGTTATGACTTGTTATGACATGTTATGACGAGGACAGAGAAAAGAAATGCCAGGCACCCGTGCTTCACGTTCCTTTTTTTGTCCTTGTGATGTGAGTGTTGTTCTTGCCTTCTGATGATCAACAAACTAGCTCACGTGTTACTCACTTCGTCCTTGTCTGTCACACTCTTGTTCTCAGGCAGGGTTAACTGTGCCCCCAACTTGCTGTGTGGCCGCCATGCCACCGCCACAACCTTCAAATTTCTCAAACCGGATGAATTTTTAAACACAAGAAAAGCCTACTAATATCAATAGTACAGTGAAGTTCTTGACCATGACCTCTTGGTATTTTCTTAGAAGGCTACCATGCGTGGTCTGAACTGGGAGAACAAGTTGAGAACCACGCCGCCTGCAGTGGTACAAAAACCTGACAGACAGAACACTGAGAGACAGAAAGACAGTGGATTAGAGATCAGAGGGGCGGCAGCTTTCCTAGTTATCGTTAAGAGGAAAAATGAACCTGGACAGGTTCAGGGGGCGGAAAAGGGTTACGTAGAGCGACAAAAATAAGAAATTTGCAGGCATAAAATGGAATCGGCTTGCACAGGTGAGGCTGCGTCCGAAATCATTGGGAGAGGTCCTCGTCGTCGTGCAGTGGACGATGCAGACAGTAGAGGGCAGTGTCCACTTCGTTTAGTATGGGACAACTGAGAAATTGTTGAGGCACCTTATGCAACTCTCGCCATGTCAGTGCCACGTCTTTTTTTCACTTGTTTTAGTGTGGCGAGGAATAGGAAAAAAAAAACTATTAGGACTAAAGAAGAGGATCAAAGAGTGCTTTTGCCCCGTTGGCCTTTTCTTCCCATTTTAGCACTGTGGGAAGCTTAAGCAAGCTGGCAATGTATTTTCAATCTTCAGCACTGTTTCGCCCCTGTCACGGATTTAGAAGTACATTCTCATGCTAATGTCATCATGGTGCAGCACAAGTTGTAAATCTTGCTAAAGGCTCTTGGATCTTTTAGATGTGGCTTAGTTATCAGATATTAATAAAAGCTTAGCAGACAGCAGTGCAAAGGTGGCGGTGACTGGTTTCAGAGCTTGAAGAGTGCTTATTAGGCCTTTTCTCAATGTGAAAGGGGTATCTCGTTTTGCCCAAAGGCATCTCTAAACTTAACCTTGTCTCTTCAAAGGTCTGTAGATTCAGTGAGGGCGAGGTAGCCTTGATAACGGTGCTCGTGGTGTTCTGGATGGGGCCAACCTTGCTCTTGTAAACTGCTACCACCATTTTCCTGGTGGCCTTGTGTGTGAACTGTTGTGCCTATGATTGCATGTTCAGCTCAAGCTACTCGAAGAGGCTCGTCGTCAAGAGCTAGCGCCCTGCTGGACCAGCTGGCATTGTTCTTTTGCAGACGTACTCGACATCCCGCCAGAGGAGCAAGACCGCATCCGCAGCTCCACCACCGGCCTCACACCGTCAGCTCTGGCTGCAGTAAGTAGCACACTTAGTTTCTTTATGTGTTACCTCACGGTTCCCGAAGTAGTATTGTGTGAGGGGAGGAAAGTGACAAATGAAAACAGAAAAGAAATTATGCAACAGTAGTGGTTAACAATAAGAGTTGCTAATTCGCAATAATGGAATCAGAGGCTGTTTTCAGTAGTAGGTACTACACCGAAGATGTACGGTGCAGCTTCCGGTGAGTGTCCAAATAAGAAACAACACGATGTCCCGGTCACCATTCCTCATTTCGATGAAGTTTACTCAACGCGTAGGTTTTAGACAAAGAACGATGTCTTAAGTTTCGCAAAAAGTTTGTCTGAAAAAGAAATATACAACTTTCGTCTGCAAAAAAACTTCCCGCCAATTTCGCGATTCGTGAACTTCGTGCACAGCTGGCGCAAAAAAAAACAAAAAAACTGGGCACTTCTCAGCTACAATAATTATTCCCGTTAATAAAGAAGTGAAATTAAATCTTGTGACTTTTTCTTTTTCTCTCGAAGGAATTCTCAGTGAAAAATGGGGAGTCTGATTTGTACAGAAGTGGAAGAACATGTATTTTTTTTGGGGGGGGGGGCATTAATCGGAAGCCTGTTAGCAGCAAACCAATCAGCAAGTTTGGCTAGTTCAGTATTTATTTGGTCTTCTAGCTCTGAAAGATTTTTACCAGTTATAATTAGGGCGGTGTTGTCAGCATACATAAGCATCTCTTCAGTTGTTAGCCCTAGTGGGCACTCACTTCTGTATAGTAGGTAAAGAACCTAATAAGACCTTGCGGCACACCTGTTTGTATGGACTAGAGAGGTCAAGTAATATTATTAATTACCATCTGTTGTTGATCGTGAAGGTAACTTTTAAACAACTTAATTTAAACCCACTTGGAATTCGGTTCATGGTTTTTAATACTCCCCAAAAGGGCTCCCTTGTATACCGCAAGTGCCCATTGACCATCATTTCATTCCTGCAGGTGACTGTGTAAGTTTTCTTGTCATAAAATTAGACCCTTATTTGAAGTTTACAATTCGTATTGCTTACGTTAAACAGAAAACTGCCTTCGGTGTAGGAGCCCTCATTGAATCTCGTGCATTTTTTTCACTCGATGCCTTATTGTCTTGTACGTTGCCTCATATATTTGCATTACTTCATGAGGAAATACGTATAACGCACACCTTTTGTCCACACAGCACATTCAGAATCAGGCCATTCGCGTTATTACCAAAAGTTCTTTTTATTCTAATGCTTCTCCACTCCTTCAGGCTAATTATATTGTTCCTGTGTCTGGCTTCCGGTGTCTGGTTCACCATTGACGGCAATGATGAACTCCAACGCGGAAGCTGCCGTATGATCAAATGGGAAGATAGCCGTGAATGTGGAATTTCAAAATATTTTCTTCCCTAAAACAAATCATAATAAAACTTGCCATGTAAGAACTATTCATTTGCTATCGATTGAGTATGAAGCTGACTTAATTGGAGCACCACGCGGTTTGATAAATGCATTTCAATGTGGATCAAATGACGATTTTCTCTTTCTCGTAAGATTTCGAAACATCAGTGGTCTTAAATATTTAGCACAAAGTAACCCTCTGTAGAATAAGTATTCATTACTCAGATATTCATACATAGCGCAGTATTATGAGGGGAAAAAGTACAAACAGAACATTTTGTCGAAATTTCTTGAGGCGTAAAGGGCAGAAAAATTGCAGTTTTATTGAGCTTCGAACACCTCGACAAACGCTTTGCCACGGTGTTAGAAGTATATAGGTGGAAGACGACGCTCTCGGGAAGCGGCGAACTTCTGTCCGCGTGTGTGGCGTCTGGTTCACAGGGCCCTAGATGG
>NC_051176.1:49552649-49585886 GCF_013339695.2 Rhipicephalus sanguineus
TTCTCACAGCCTCAATTTAAGTCTGTCAAGTGCGTGCACTGGCCTCAGATTAGAAATGGATTTATGTGGAAACGTGTTGCGAAAGTTTGTGAGTTTTTCATGCGAGTCCAAAACGCCAAGCTGCTCTAGGTGACCAAATTGAAAAGTTAGTACCAACAGCTCGCGTGACGCGCTTGAAGTCGCTCTGTCCAACACGATGGGTTCAGAGACACGATGCTCTGAATGTGTTTGTAAATATTCTCCATCCCGTTCTGTCTACTCTCCAAAACATTAGCGACAGCTGGAGTGATCGGGAATCTTCGTCGAACGCTCAAATCCTACTGTGCGCTTTGCAGAGAAGCGAGTTTCTTGTCTGTCTCTTTGTGGCGGAAAAAGTTTTCTCCATAAGCTTGCCGTTAAGCAAATACTTGCAAACTGTAAGCATGGATCTTTCATCCGCTCTCACATTGGCTGATGACGTTTTGTTTACTGCACGTAACCTTAGATCCCGAGCTCACGAGGTATTTCATGAACTTTTTGAACATATTACGTCAGTTTGTGAAGAGATTGGCTTGGTTATTGAAATACCAAGGATCGTGGTCAGCAAAGGATGCGCTCAAATGTGCCTTCGTCGACACCGGAGGAGTATTTCCGTCGTTGTGTGTTCCTTCCATTTCTCGAAGCTTTCACAGAACAAATCGATGAGAGATTCGTGAAGCACAAGAGCATTCTTACTCAATTTAAAGTTCTCCTTCCTTCTTCATTAAGCCTGTTACCGAGCAAGGACGACGAGAATGCAATGCGCATTCTCTGTGAGAGCTACCATTCTGATGTCGGGGACTCCGTGTCGTCTGCCGTGGGGGAGCTACATCTCTGGTACAGAAAGCTTCAGCGGCTTGAAAAACGCCAATGGGTCCTTTGGAAGCCCTGCAGTCCTGCCCGCTGGTATCTTTCCTGTGATCCGAAAACTTCTTCAAATTATGGCTACTCTCCAGTAACGACTTCTACAAGTGAGAGGTCCTTCTCAACTCTGAGACGTCTTAAAACCTATCTTCGCAACACGACTGGAGCACTAAGGTTAAATGGTCTAGCTTTGCTAAATATTCACCGAGAAGTTCCTCTATCACCTGAGGAGATTTTGGGCGAATTGGCAACGAAGCCACGACGGCTGGACTTAAGCTGTAGAGTGTCTCATCCGCAAACGCGCCACTGCTACAAACGCCTGCTTGAGAACAGACCTATGTACGCTGCCTACTGAATTGAGTGGTTTTAAACTAGCTTCTACTACATGCGTGCCTGTAGTGTTCGTTTAAAAATTTTCTTCGCTTGGTTTAGCTATTTCACTTGTGCTTAATCATACAGATTACAACTTTCGGGCTCTGTCCACATGATATATTATCTTGCTCTTCACTCACTCCGCCAGTTCATTATTAACGCATTCCTAATGTTAGTATAGGACTGTATAGGTCAACCTGTCTGGCTCACATTCTCTTCGTTGTTCCAACTGATTTAGCTTGCGCATTTCTAGAGTTAGTCCACTTCACCAGTCATTAATAACTTTCTAAAATGCTTACAAAACTCACCGCTGCCACGGCTGTCTAGGTAAGAGCTTAAACGGATGACCATATCTCTACAACTTGCCGTCTTCTGTGACGTAACCATCGGCGCCGCTATCGTGTCTGTCGTCAGCGCGACTTGCGTGCTTCCCTAAGTATGAATTTTCATCAGACTTTCTCCCTGATCCTAACCCCCTTTCTACCATCAGAAGCGAGGCGCTTTTCTTGTGCCCATGCTGGTGACTGAAATAGTGCATAATGCTTACTTCTCTCTGAGTTTTGTTCCTCAGGTGGCCCAACATCAGCAGCAAGACAAGAGAACGAGCACACAACTGCACCAAACACGCCTGTGATGACGCAGCTGCCTTGACAGACGCAAATCCTTCTGTCGCAATGTTGGCAAACACGACTGAGGCACTTACCTGATTCGACTTTAATTCTGCCAACGATGCTATGACAGTACGCGTCAACGGCCAACTGATTTTCCTACCCTACCCAAACGAATTTCGGAAGTATTTTTCATGATGTCAGGTTAATCTTTCACATTTCAAACATACGAGACGACCTTGACAGAATTAAATTTATAGACCTCTTGTAGACCCGAATAAAAAGTTTCTCGGTGTCTGAATCTGTGTGGCGTCATTTCTCTACTTTTTAACCCCAGTCACATTGTTTCTATGCAATGATTTATTCCCTTGATATTATATGAGCTCTTATGAACTGTTGTCATGGAGTCAGTGTATTTATTCAGACTATGCCTTTCGTACAAATGCACCTAGTTAAGGCTGACAATTCACTTTGAGATATAGTTTCACGAGGCTCAAAGGAAACATAATATATGATGTTCGGCTCTCATAATTTAGAACATGCTGACCTGCAGAGTTTTTCTTAACAGCATTGCGCGACCGCCAACCGGCCGGCATATCGCCCCCTTCTCACTGCACGGAGCGGCAAAACTAATTTTGTCATAGACAAGGTTGTTGGAACTGTTATGCGTTGGTTTAATAAATTTGCCGTTTTTTTTCTACGTGAACTGCTTCCCTTAATGGATTCATGGCCCTGTCAGGCTCTTGCAAGTTAACAGTTAGGATGTCTCTGGAAAACACCGAAGAAGTAATAATAATAAATATCATCATCATTGTTGCTGTTATTATTTGGCATTTTATTTGCTCTACGATTTTTCCAGCGGAAGCAAGGAAACGGCATGTTACGCAAGGTCCCCCCCCCTCCACATACACACCAAATATGCAATCACATGACTTTCGTCCGATTTTGAACCCCCCCCCCCCCCTGACAGAAATCCTGGGTGCGCTACTGGTATATGCTACCTTTGTAACTCAGACCCGAAGGTCGCGGGATAGAATCCCGGCCGCGGCGGCTGCATTTTCGATGGAGGCGAAAATTTTGATGCCCGTGTACTTAGATTTAGGTGCACGTTAAGAACTCCAGGTGGTCGAAATTTCCGGAGCCCTCCACTACGGCGTCCCTCATAATCATATCGTGGTTTTGGGACGTTAAACCCCAGATATTATTATTGGAACGCTGCTTCCCTGGAAATTTAGGAACGCAGAGCCATAGAGCATGCGGTTTGCGTTCTTTCAATTTAGGAGTAGATGAGTGAATACAAACACATTTCTAGAGCCAGTTAGGAAAAGTCGACCTCAGGGCACCTCTGGATATGATTATTAACTTTGGACTCCCGGTGAGAAGGACAGCGGGCAGTTATGGAGGGGGGGGGTTAGTCGGCCTCGGGGGGGGGGGGGGGCGTTACAACCCCCGAAACACCCCCCGTCGGTGCGCCACTGGTCTGCTGGACCAGACTTTGTCAAAGTAACAAGTACATGCATCGTGGTGGGTTTCCTATAAAACACGCCAGATCACGTATATATATATATTATATATATATATATATATATATTATATATATATATATATATATATATATATATATATATATATATATTATATATATATATATATATATATATATTGTAATGACGAGAGAAATAGACACAACGCCTATTCGCTAGGCCGGCTGTTCTGTTCTTCGTCGTTCTCCTCTTTCCGCCAGCCGATCTCGCGCCCGTGCCCGAACGCCGCTGTCTTCCTTACACTCGGCCACGCTGCGAAATTACATGGCGAGCCGCAGAAATGTTTTCGGGTGGACGAGATTGGCTGTGCCACGCTGGTAGCTGCAGGCCCACAGGCCCTAGACGCTGAAGTGAAAACGTCTCTGGCGGGCGGTACTGGCTGTGCCTGGGTGGGCGTTCTTTTGCACGCCACGACGTGTCTTGCAGAAATGCCGAATACTCAGGCGGTCGACTTTGGCTGTCTCGTTGTGGCCGCAGTTCTCGGCCACGCTGCGATTCGGTTTTGGGATCTGCCAGAAGGGTATCTGGAGGGCGAGACTGGCTGCATCGCTGAGGCATGGTCTCGGCCACGAAGCGACTTTTTGTCGGCCGCTGCCAACCATACATCCGGCAGCCGACTTCGGCTGTGTCGTGGAGTAAGCGGCGGACGCAGCACGCTCGAACAAGGTTGAGCTTCTTTGGGAAAGAAGATGGTACGTCAACGGGCTCTCTGATGAGCGACAGGGCAAGTTTCTTGCGCTTGTCCCCGAGAACCTTGTCGCTCAGCGTGAGTTGATCGGGTGCGCATTCGGTCACCGAATGCCCTTGAAGTAGCAGAAGCGGCTCCAGTGGCTGTGGAAGCACAGCTGATGTGTGCCATGGGCTCTTCCGGTACCTTCGCGAAAGGCGGGTCATACACGACAGGTACTGGCACCTGCGTAAGGGTGGTCATTGTCTCTGGTAACGTCGCGGAACTCGAGATCCTTGGTGGGCCACTCCGCGCGCGGCCATCCGACCGATGAGCGTCAGGTTCCCCGTAGACGCAGACCGCCTTGTGGTGACCCGTACGGCATTCATGTTGTACGCTGGCGGTCAGAATGAACTGCCCGTCGTAGTTTGCAGAATCGCACGCCAGGCGACCGGAAGGGCCGATGGTGGCTCCATCTTCCGGCGGCGCATCGATAACCTCGGCCATGCCCCGGCTTGCAGATCCCGACAAAACAGGCAAAACCTCGATAAATGTGTCCTCGGCAGCCATAGATTTCTTGCGCGAAGCACTCGCGACACACTCGGCCAATGACTGCCGTGAAGTCGGCAGATGTGCCTGCGGCTGGTCAATGAGGATGCTCTCGCTGCTGGACATCTGTGGCTGCGGTCTTTTAACTTGGGAATTTGGGGCCGAGAAAGTGTTCGGAGTGAAACAGCGGAGCTTTACTCGGCCGCCAATACCAGAACACAACGACACCAGCAACAGAACACACAGATGGATAGACTGGGATGCCTTCCGACACACCAGAAACCAGAGGGAAGACGGTGACGACGAGATCGAAGACATCAACTCGTGGACGGCCGAAATCACCAAGAACGTACGCGACGCGACGAAAGAAATTAAAACGGACGCGGAGATAGACAAAGTAGACAGCCGGCTAGCGCATCTCATCGAGGCCAAACAGTCGATACTCAATCGATGGAAGAAACAACGGCTCAACCGCAGACTCAGAAAGCAGGTGGCGGAGCTCAACCGAGCGATCGAAGATCACTGCCGCGTGCTATGCGCGCAACAGTGGAACGAGATCTGCAACGCAGCAGACGGGCAGATGCACAGCGGGAAGACGTGGAACCTGCTGCGGCATCTGCTCGACGAAACCAAGACCAAGTCACACCAAAGGGACAGACTCGCCAAGCTCATACATCGGGCGGTCTCGGTACACGGCGCCGATGAAGTCACCAGGCGTATCAACGACAAATATCTGCCAACTACACCCACCGAACAACACGCGCCGTACGGCGGCCAACCCAACGCGAACCTCGATCGCGATATTGACGTCGAGGAAGTCCGCGCGGCCCTGCACGGCCTCAACAGCCGGTCGGCGGCCGGCCCGGACCTCGTCACGAACAAGGCGCTGAAGAACCTCGACGACGGCTCCATTGAGAACCTAGCAAAGTACTTCAACAAGTGCTGGAAAGCGGGCGAGCTGCCGAAGCAGTGGAAGACAGCCAAGACCATTCTGATTCCCAAGCCGGGGAAGCCACCGGACACGGACAACCTCCGGCCCATCTCGCTCACGTCCTGCGTGGGCAAGGTGCTGGAGCACGTCCTGCTCAACAGGTGGCAAGATTACCTGGAACGAGAAGGGCTGTACCCGGCCACGGTAATCGGCTTCAGACAGCACCTGAGCACGCAGGACGCGATGCTGCAGCTCAAATACCAAATCATCGACGGCGATGGCAGCGCACGCGACAACAAGGCAATCCTGGGGCTCGACCTGCAGAGCGCCTTCGACAAGGTGAAACACTCGGCGATCCTGTCCCAAGTCTCAAATCTCAACATGGGTGAGAGATCCTACAACTACATTAAGGACTTCCTCACGGACAGGACCGCCGAGCTGCGAGCAGGCGACCTACAGACGCAAGAGAAGAAGCTCGGGTGCACTGGCACACCGCAGGGGTCGGTCATCTCGCCGATGCTGTTCAACCTGGTAATGATCGGAGTGGCAGAGAAGCTCGCGGATGTCGAACACGTCAGGCACACCATCTACGCGGACGATATCACGCTGTGGGTGACCGGTGGCAGCGACGCCCACATTGAGTGCGCGCTGCAAACCGCCGTCGACAGCGATAGAAGACCGGTTGGAGGGCACCGGACTGATATGTTCGCCGAGCAAATCGGAGCTCCTAATACTCCCACCTACCAACAACGTCAGAAGGCAAGACCAAAAAACGCGAATACGAAAAGATCCGAATCATAACCAAATCCGGCAACGTTATCCCCGAGGTCGGTAAAATCAGGATCCTAGGCATGGTCATCGAGAAGCACGGAAGAAACGGCGACATCATCGCCCGTCTTACAGCGAAGGCGGCCAACGCGACGCGACTCCTCAAACGAGTCACGTCCCGGAAAGCAGGCATGAGAGAGGAGAGCCTAATCAGGCTCGTACAATCCTTTATCATCAGCCACGTCACTTACGGTCGCAGCCTACCACAGATGGCTGCAACACGAACGCAACAAAATCATGCCATCATCAGAAGAGCGTACAAAAATGGCGTTGGGCCTGTTGAGGTCCCGAGCACGACCCGCCTCTTACAACTCGGGATACACAACACGCTCGAAGAAATAGCCCGAAGCACAACGGAGCGCTCAAACTGGAGCGGGCTGTCCACGACCAATGCCGGGAGGAAAATACTGGATGACCTGGGAATAGGACACTCGAACGAAGCGGAGACGAAGCTCCCCGTCCCCAAATAGGTCCGACGCCAGACCAGAACCGACCCCATACCCAGAACATGAATCCCGACTACAACAAGGGAAGAAGAGCGGCGAGGGCCAAGGCTCTCATCGACCTGCACGCCAACGACGAGCACGCGCGATATGTGGACGCGGCCCGAATACCAACAGAACGCTTTCGCAGCGGTCGTCATCGAGGCGTCGACCGGCGCAACAAGGACGGCAGCGAGCGTGAAGAGCATTGGAGCGGAACAAGCGGAGGAGGTGGCCATCGCCCTGGCCATCATCGACCCAGACTGCCACACCGTGCTAAGTGACTCGAGACAGGCGGTGCGAAACTTCGCCAAAGGCCAAGTATGTAGAGAGGCCGAACGAGTATTGCGTGCGGCCAAACTGCAAGACAGAAAAGTAAGAATTAAGTGGTTCCCGGCGCACGCGGGTGACGCGTCGGAACGCAATGCCAATCACAACGAGACGCACACAGCAGCGGCGCGAGCGCTAACTAACCGCGCCCCGGCGACAGACCGTCAGACGTGGTTCGGAGCCAAGGACCGCATGACGGACTATAACGACATCACAAAAGCCTACCAGCATGGCTCGCAGGACTTTCCCACTCCCGCACCCGCGGTTGAGTCGAGCGGAGGCGGTACTATTGAGACAGCTCCAGACCGGATCGCTACCAGAGTCCGGGACTGATGCATCGCATGTACCCCGAGACATACCCGACCGACAAGTGCCAGGTCTGCCGGAGGGAGACGGCGGATCACACGCACATCTTGTGGGACTGCATCAAACACCCAGAGGAAGCGAGATCAAGAACGATCCCGTCGCGGCTCGAGGAAGCCGCGAAGAGCTACGACCTGGATCAACAGCTCTGGGCCGTCCAGCAGGTCCTCGGGGCGCTCGAAAGGCAGGGACCCAGCGAGCCGGCAACGGCGAGCGGAGACCCGCGCCGAGTAACGGCAACCCCGAAGACGACGTAGGCCCTCGTCGGGGCGCGCGAGCGCCCAACTGCAGGCCCAAAATAAAGTTTGTTCCAATCCAATCCAATCGGCCGCCATCTATAATGAGCTGAACTTCACCAGACAAGAGGTAGTCAGCTCCCAAAACCATGTCAGCGTGCAAGTCCTCGAAGACGGGAACGGCGGCAAGGAACTTGCTCCCGGCTTCGGTTTGTATCTTCAAATCCAGCGCACCGACTGGCAATGCGTTCCCGCCGAGGCCGCGCAGGGGTGCCTCGGACCAAGGCTGCAGGGAGGGCGACTGGGGCGTGGCGTCGATGCAGCGCAGTACTTGGAGCTCCCGTTTGGACAACAGCAGTAAGCTCACCGATTCCGTCGACGCGAACCTGTACTGTTGGAAGCGGCTGTGTTCGGTATTGGGTGGCGCGACGTAGTGCATGTGGTGGTGGTGCCAGATCGTCACAGTTTTCATGGGAAATCCGTCCGAAAACAGCGATGAGCCTCGCACTCCATTGCAGCCAGGAGTGCTGCTTGACGCCTTCATATTTATGCCATGCCTCGGCACCACCACGAAGGCGGTCTATAGCCACCAGCCATTTTTGGTTGTCGTGCCAGGCATGGCGAGAGCCGAAAGAATTGATGGCCTCAATCCACAGGGCAGCGTCATCCTGGAAGCCTCGGAACTCCGGCACTGCCGAAACAGCCGATGATGGAGCGGTGGATGAGAATACGGAGTTGGTCGATGCCAAGACGTCGAGCTGCTTCGACAGTTGCGTGAGGGCATGGAAGACCTCCGCGACTCTGTCGGGTGAGGCGCCTGATGTGCAGGAAATCACGTCCGTGGAGTATGCGGCTGTCGCAGTACTCACGCCGGCGAGATCCACGGCCAAGGGAGCGTGAACGGGCGTCTCTTGGCGGCTCAGATGTTGGTAGAGTCTTTGGTACTCCATCCACGCCTTTGGAAGCGTGAACTACTTTCCCAGAACACAGCGCGTGCGCCAAGAGGTCGTGAACCTGTAGCAAGGCTAGCGAGGCCGCCGAGGAGGCCTGGACGCCGTCCCCAGACGGTGCTTTCAGCGCCGGCAGGTTGACAGGTAACGGGAAGGCATGGACGCCGTCCCGGAACCGGCGCTTGTTGCGGCGGCAGGTAGGCAGGTTCCATGACGCACGAGCACAAGTGATGTCTGGCTTAAGACTTCGTTTTCGACGACTGCGCCATTGTAATGACGAGAGAAATAGACACAACGCCTATTCGCTAGGCCGGCTGTTCTGTTCTTCGTCGTTCTCCTCTTTCCGCCAGCCGATCTCGCGCCCGTGCCCGAACGCCGCTGTCTTCCTTACAATATATATATATATATATATAATATATATATATATATATATATATATATATATATATATAAACAGCACTAACAATCGGCCAGATCACGGTTGTTCCCATGGGAGGAATAAAGATTTCGGTCTTTTATTCTAGGTTGACACATACGGTACATTCCATTTATATTCCTTGGGATTACGTGCCAAAACCACGATATGATTACGAGGCACGCCGTAGTGTGCACCTAAAGATAAGTACATAGACGGGTGTTCTTGCATTTCGCCTCCATCAAATTGCGGCCGCCGTGGCCGCGGGAATCGCACCCGCGCAGGCAAAGCAACATTTCGATGCATGTACACATCGGATTTTCCGTCCGATCGCCCGCTACAAAGCGCACGGCATCATTAATAATCATCATCAACAACTAATATCCCCTAGCGGGCCCGGGTCGGGTCTGGTCATGAACAAGCGCGCCTGGATTAGTTTAGTAACGAACGCCCGGGCGCGGGCCGGGCCCGGGCTGGGTACGGTCAAGTACGCTCGGGCCCGGGCCGGGCCCGGGCTTGGAACCACGGGCCGGGGCCGGGCTCGGGCTGGGTTCGGTCATGTACGCTCGGGCCCGGGCCGGGCCCGCGCTTGGAACCACGGGTCCGGGCTGGGGTCGGGCTTCATAAAGCGGGCCCGGGCCGGGCCCGGGCCGTAAAATCCGGCCCGTGCAGTGCTCTAATCCTGAGTCTCGGACATCCATAGGACGTACGTGCGTATATGAAACTTCATATGGGTCATCTCTAGAAAATATCCGTTGGAGCCTGTGTGTAATTATTGTGGGTATAAGTTTCCTTTGAGACACTAGCTGGCGTAGCCAGAGGTGGAGGTGGGGAGGGCTTCAACCCCCCTTCCCCGAAAATTTTCAATTTTGCACGTGTTATATATATATACGCGCACATACAAACGCTGCATGCACGAATTAACATACATAAAGTATGAAAGTGAACCCCCCCACCCCCGAAAAAATTTCTGGCTACGCTACTGCTTTGGGAATGCGGACCAGGGGCGTAGCCAAAAATTTTTTTCGGGGGGGGGGGATTCAACCATACATTATATATGTTCGTGCGTGCGTTTGTATGTGTGCGTGTATATATGCGCAAGCAAAATTGAAAAAATTCGGGGGGGGTTGAACCCCCCCCCCCCCTGGCTACGCCCCTGATGCGGACTGTAACTGTGAATATATGCACTGAGACGAGATCGAAGTACACAGAATAAGTATGTAATTAAGAACGCGGAAATTTGTTTCGCAACGTTATATTTTTATATACTACATGTCCAGAACAAAATGCAGCCGCTAATTATGGCTGCTAAGGTATGCTGCCCAGAGAGTTGGGGGAGGGGTTCCTTCACCCCTATTCTCTGCAACTGACGCCTCTGACTTTGTTTATGGACTGTTTTCTGTAATAAAACTTACCCTTATCACCCACCACGGCACCGATCGATTTTTCTCTCAATTCTATGCATGTTGCCGTCCAAATTAACTATGAGGCTCCAGATATGTCGGGCAGGGGTTCAAACTCACTGTAGAGGTAGCAACATATGTTGTTGGAACAATACGCTCCGAAATTTCCTTCTAATCTGACACGCATAACTTCCAAGTCGGACAGGGGTCCGTGCCTGCTTTTGAATTTGCCGCCGTAGGTACGTAAGCTTGGTGGTTCCATAGGTTCCATGTAGGTTCCCTTCCCGAGTGTATCATCTTACGCATATCATCTACGTAATGTGGGAGCATGTCGTAGTGTATTTTTCTTGACCTCAGTTTTTATGGGCTTGCTCTGCTTTCTTCCGACGCGCGTTGTCATCCCCCTCTCGCTTCGTTGGCTTCATCTTTGAGCAGTGCCGCCAGTGCCGCCACGGTCTTTTCATTCTCGTAAAATCCACGCACGTGTCGGTCGCAAGCGCGGCCGTTCTCTCCAGCCACGGCGGCTACAAAATCGAACACCGCGGTCCCACCTTTAACAAGCTGGGCCGCGCGATCGTCTCAAAAAGACGTTATGAGCAATTTTCAGGAAATATGTGTCGTCCGCACCGACGGTGACCTGCCGCTGGCGAAGCACAAGTCGACAAAAACTGGCATGACTGTGTGTGTGTCCGAATTCGATGGGCCGCTCATTAGCGGCTACCTTTGCATCGGTAAGTGCGGTGTCACACCAGTCCGTTGCCTCCCGACTGTGTATTCATGCAGCGTCTGCGACAGTTGCGCTGACTACGCGCATGTGGCGGTTGACCACCGCCCACCACACAGCTGTGCGCGGTGGTCTGATGTTTACAAGTAATTCCATTCGCGTAATTTTATTTTGCCTGCAGTGTGAGCTTAATTACTAACGTGAACGCAAAGTTCGAACCCTGAACATCTAAGCGACCGCAGTCGTGTGAACAGTCGAAAGTATTTAAAAATCTCTTCAGCTATTTTGTTAATGCGTTTTATTAGCAGTCCAACTGCAAGCCACTGAAATACCGACTAGGTTGGGTTAACTTTAAGTCAACATCAAGCGTTGCACGCCGAAGCGTTGTATAAAGCAAAAAAAAAAAAAAAGAGAGAGAGAGAGAGAGAGAGAGGTGTGGGAATAACAGTTCAGCATATACTGTAAATAATCTAATGAACTTATGCATAATTGCTGCGCATAATCTGCCGTGGTTTGGGCAAATAATATGTTGATAAAACACATTCTAGTGCAGTACTCAAGGCACTAAAGTTTAGTTTCTGCAGTGATATCGATAATCAGCAACAAACAGCATTTAATGAAGTTGCATAATTTACTCTTGGGTATATGACGAATGGCAGTAAACAGAAATTACATGCTGTGAAGGGCACAGAAATAAGTGGATGAGCAGGAAGACACAAGCACTGCATTTTTTGCCATTTCACTTGCAACTGCTGCGCTGTGCCTAGTGAGGGGCATCGCTAACTAGCCTGAAGTTGACTCCATACTGAGTCAACTCTGAACAGGAGACAACAGAATGAGTCATGCCCATCTTAGCATGCAAGCGCACCAGTCTCTGCCAAGCACGTACTCACCAAATCTTTCGACACATGGAGCTCAGGAATAATTAATCGCCATCACAACCATGCACCCAAGTAATGCAGTTATGTATCCAGTTTACCTGACGATTTCAGGCTGCAGGATAATCTTTTGTGTTTTCCTTAATACAAGAAAGGGGAGAGGAGGGCTGCAAATTGTAAATATTGAAACTAAATCAAATGCAAATCACATAAGAATCATATAGTATTGGTTGTATAGTGAATCAGACATTCATATTAGTAGTAGTTTCAGAAAAATCCCAAGATGTGAAAATTGTTTTACATCACTGGTGAGAAGGCCACCAGTAATGTCAAACAATATTCACATCTTGGGATTCCCAACATTGTAATTAGATTTGGTAATTTCAGTGCTCATTAAAGCATGCTAATTGGCCAGTTGATATGTGTGACCTTCGCGACCAAATTAGATGCGCATGTCCTCCCTAACAAACAAGGCATCCAGGGGATGTACTAAGGATGTCCCATATGGGATTTCTTGGGCATCCTTTGGATGGGGGGGGTTTGCGGCTAACCCGGGAAACTTTCCAAGTAACACAAAAGACGTCATCCGTAGGATGTCTCAGAATCATATGCATGCAGGATCTGAGTGGGACATTAGCCGTTTCAATTCTACTCGTACACTTTCATGTACAGAGCATTCCATAATGAGAATGAGGAACAAGAGTCTATACAGAGAAAGCACTCTGCATCAAGATATTCACTGGCATGTCGTATCTTGTTCTAGCTGGGATGTCTTGTCTTGTTCTAGAGCAAAATTAAGTTTCTGTTGGGTCAGACTGGATCCCTGTGTATATTCGAGTAATTTTATTTTAATTTTACTGGAAAACAAATGCATGATGTCAATAATCGCAGCAAGACAAATAAAACAAGTAAATCTAGGTGCTGATGCTTGTGTTGCAGGGAGTAGAAAATACTGCAAAAAGCCTACCCTTGTCAGGTGTAGTGGACGTGAGCAGTGCACGGTGAACACATGACTGCACATGATGAACTTGTAACACATCACATCAATATCACTTGTAATGCACAGCATGCATGCAGAAGAACAGATGAAATGCAAGCGCACATACCTGCATGAGTGCCCATTAGGCAGTGCAATGCGCAAGTTGCCTTCCTCATGACCTTCCATTGGTACAGGTGGGATACATTCAATGAGTAAAAGTTTCAGTGTAAATGCTGCAGCAAAATGCACAAACTGTGATGTGTGCACGTGCTTGAGAAGCTTAGATTTGATTTATAATGGGAACGAAATGAAAACTAGTTTCTATTTCCATAAAATTGAAAGATCACGCTTTTCGCTGCAAGGCTGGCTATGATGTGTGTGCCAAGAAAAGTCCTGAATGTCGTTCGTCTCCTTGGCACTGTCTTCAACTAAACTTGAAGGCAGTTCCAAGGAGATGAAACAGTGCCTTCAAAAATGAAATGGAAGCATACATGGATGTTATCACGTGTGTACTTTTATTTCATTTTTGATCGTGTACAATCAACTGTGTAAGATATTAAAAAAGTGTTGAAAAATAATCAGATTTTTAATGGTGGCTACTTGATTTGAGGACCAAAGTTTTGTATATTCAATTCAAGGATTGGCTCTAATACTAGAAAATTCTATTCTTTATTCAAAATTTTTTGTTATTCGCACACCTTCCAAAAAATCTTGTCATGTATTGCTCCTAGTATTGCTGTAGCCATTTTGCCATTTTTATTGCGCATTTTTGTAATGTACACATAATAAGAAAAATGTGAGAGCTATACAAAACGAAGGCCTGTTTCATTCAGCGAGTGAAAACGTGTATAAAAGAGAAGAAACAACACTTAGCGGTAATCTTTACCAAATCAAGCTTATTCACCTTTCGAAAAAAGTAAAGATAGGAGCTGTCACTAAAAGCTACTACAGTGAGTAGCTCGACGAGGTGACAGCCCCTCCTTGATAGGACAGCAGGAGGCAGTGAACAGGATAAATAATAATAACATGGAACAGGTTGCAAAGGTACACAAGAGTTATTGATACATGTTAGCGGAAACTGTAGAACATTAGTATAACAGGATATAACGAAGAAAAAAAAAACCAAGTGTGAAATAGTGTTGGCTCTAGGTGAAAAAAACAGCATTAAAAAAATGACAAAAAACAACGAAATAAGGTAACATATATACCCATCGCGAACCTTGAAGGATGTATACAAATAAGGTGTCTAACAATATGAACAATATTTTGGCTTATTTATATACATATATCGCGGAGCACTTTCATTGTTAACTTTTCAATATCGATGCCATTTGTTTTCTGCAACTGGTTTAACAGTGATGGTAGCTGGTAGCGGATGATTTGCTTCCCATAGTTTGTGCGACATTGTGCCACTTCCCACTGCTCTGGGTTACGGGTGTTGTATGCTACTGCATTTGTTTTAAGGTTGGCTAAGTTTCGCAAGGCATTGTCTTGGTTTTTTGTGCATAGTTTGTAATAATGATAAATCCTATATTCGTATAGTGATGGAACTGTAACGATACGGAATTTGGCAAACAGTTCAGCTGTATGTGACAAACAGGGCACCTTACAAGTTAGTCTAATAATTCGCTTTTGTAATAGTTTCGACCAGCAGTTTCGACTGGTAGTCCTGGCTTCATCGGGGTCTCTTGTAAACGCTGATAAAGGCTGGACCACCAGTCGAGACTGCTGGTAAATAAAGATAACTGCTAAGTTGTGTTTCTTCTCCATTTAAGTACGTCAGGCCCAGGCGTAGGTCGGCAAACTCACTCATGAGTCGACTCACTCAGACTTATTCAGACTCAGATCGAGCCGTGAGTGTGAGTCTGAGTGAGTCCGGGTGAGTAATATTTTGGTGATTTTGAGTCCGAGCGAGTCCGGTTGAGAAAAATTTTAGGAGTCTAAGTCCGAGTGAGTCCGGTAGAGGGAAATTTTGATGAGTCTGAGTCCGAATGAGCCCTAAGCACAAAATATATTTCTTGAGTGAGTCTGAGTGAGCTCCACTTTTCTTCGCCGACCTGTGGTTCTATCTACACAACTTCAGCATTACTATCAGGCTTGTGTCTGCTCACGTTTATACTCCCGCCGACTCGCACATACTTCAAAGCACTAGCGTTCGTACGCCAGCTCAATATTTAATAATCAGAGGTGTGAGTTACGTAAAATGGGAAGGGGGGGCCGGCAGGTTGACCTCGCCTCTGAAAATTCTTTCACAGGAAGTTCTTGATAAAAAATTTGCAGTGGCTTAGCTCGGCTATGCCAGGATATACGTAGCGTTAGCAAAGGTGCAGCTGAATATTCTTAGCTTTCCAGATTGTCTAGGATTATTAGCCTTCTTCTGTTCATTCTTCGTACGCTGAACCGCTAATTGCCAGGCAACTACTTCGGGATCTGATGAGATAAGCTTCTCGGCTCTTCTGCGCCGTCGAGCAGCATTTGCGCTCTCCTTCTCCATGGCGTTACCCACCTGCAAACGCCAGTCAGAGGCACTATCAAGCGGCCCCAGCGCAGTATCAGACGGTGACTGCACAGCGAAGGCGAATAGCTGCGCGCGCGCCGGCGCCACTGTGTCTATGGCTACGACGTCACTCCTCTCGAATGCGGCGCAGACCAGCAGTGGCGAGCCGCGCACGACGGTGGCGGAGTCTGCGCGCGCGCCGGCGCCAGCGTGTCTGCCGCGCCTACGACGCCACTCCTCCCGAACGCGCAGACCAGCAGCGGCAAGCCGCGCGCGGCGGTGTCGGAGAGCGCGTGAGATGCCAGCTCCAGTGACCCAGCTGTGTGACATCACTGATCATCGCGCATGCGTAGCACGGCTCATGACCATCCACGCGAAATCGGCTCCGGCTAGGCAAGTGTAGCTAACGCTACAAAATATCTTGTGTGACTCACCACTTTCAATAAAAATGTCCTTACTGGATTGCAACCACTGTTAACTCATATTTAAAGGTTTGAGATCAAAAGGCGCCAAGAAGAGCACCAAATATGCGAGATCTTGGTGTTAAAGAACATTGACACCATGGTCAAAAAGCCAATTATACGCAATGGACTCGTGAGTTGGCTCACTCAGACTTAGAGAGAGCCACAAGTCTGAGTCTGGGTGAGTCCGAGTGTGCAATATTTTGGTGCGTTTGAGTCCGAGTGAGTCCGACTGAGAAAAATTTCAGTGAGGGCGAGTCCGAGTGAGTCCAGTTCAGGAAAATTTTGGTGAGACTGAGTCCGCGTGAGCTCCAAGGGCAAAATATACTTCATGAGTGAGTCTGAGTGAGCTCCACATTTTTTGCCGACCTATGGGCCCAGGTGCACATATTCTTGTCTCCTAATGTTCTCTAAGCTGGCCACCCATTTAGCCTTGACAGGGGCTGCGCCAAGTTAGTTCAGCCAACACTTGTGCTTAAGGTAAATTTGTGCTCATCTATTTGTTTACACTGATTTCATTGCTCCATGACACAGGATAAGCCCTTTTCTCCTCTATTGTTTGGGTTGGAGGAGACGGTATGAAGCATGCACATGCATGCGCTAAGGTAGGCAGTTGCAGCCTTGAGGAAGACAAGTCCACTTGTCGAAACGTTTTGTCGAAACGTTGGCTCCAGCGACACCTCGTGCTCACAAATTTTTCATGATAAGCCACAGACATGTTGGCTGGTTTTCAGTATCAGGGTGCTGTTAAAGAACTGCAAGGCCATGCCTGCACTCAGCAGTGTAAATTATGTTTGACAGCAAGGTTGCGGTGACATCGCTGGTGCACTTATGCATGAGCTAAAAAGGGTAGAGCCTCTTGGTTGACATTGTGCCTGCCTATCTTTCTGCTGATAAGGTCACTTCATTTGCTGGCTGCAGTTATCCACTGCTTACAGAGCATATTTTACTGCAGTGTGTGACCTGTCCTATGACTGGAACTGCATTTCAGCAAGTGTCTCTCTATGTCATATCTTTGTGACATTGCATTGTGGAGGAGATTAACAAATTGATAACCTTTTGATTCACGTTAAGTGGCACTTTTAAGTTTTTTACCAAACAAAATTGTTGACAGTCCTTCCCTCCACAAACTTCCTTTTACCTACGAAGCACATGCTTAGTTGTTATTCTAGAAGCTGAAATGGCTCAAGGCAAAACTTTTGAAATGAACCTGATGTTTCGAGGCCTGTTCGGTCCCTTCCTCGGGGTTGACTGTATTGGTTGTGGGCACGGTTTCGCGTCTATCTTCTCACCTTGCATAAGAAGCGACGCAGTGCCCACATCCTATACAGTCACGCCCTGA
Organism: Rhipicephalus sanguineus; assembly: GCF_013339695.2. NCBI lineage: Eukaryota > Metazoa > Arthropoda > Arachnida > Ixodida > Ixodidae > Rhipicephalus > Rhipicephalus sanguineus. The sequence continues at coordinate 49,570,091 of NC_051176.1, forward strand.
GGAAGGGGCTGAACAGGCCTCGAAACGTCAGGTTTATTTCAAAAGCTCTGGCTTAAGTCATTTCAGCTATTAGAATTATTTAGCCCAGCGAGACAGATCTGTTCAAATGTTTACATTTAGTTCCGATTGCATGCATGGCTTTGAATAAAGAATAGTGGCTTTGTTCATGGTCATTGAGAGCGAGTGGCACTATAAGGCTTGGTAAATTTTCACCTCAAATGGGCTACCCAATATACCTCATCAATAAAGTGCCTGAATTAAAAGAACAAACAGCACAAGCACATCGCAAAATCAAATAAAAACTACAAAGTCAGGCTGTGGTTGAACTTTCACTTGGATATGCCCACATGCTGCTAGCCTCTGGTGCTTGTTTTTCTTGCTGTTACCATACCATGGGAAATTTTTTAAAAATTGGACGGCTTGTAACCAGACTGCTTGTGATGTGGACTGTTAGAAAATTTGATGAGCCTAGTATCTTTTACATGTTGCAAATATACCATGACGTCTCTTTTTCTTTTTCTAATCCAGCAACCGAAGCTCAAGATGATGATGGCCTTCCGCATACGTTAGAACATCTTATTTTCATGGGTAGCGAGGACTACCCTTACAAGGTATTGGCACTGCTGTTGCATTGAAATATACCTGAATGTATTGTTTGCTACAGTGGCTGGGAGGGCTGTTTCTAAACAAAATGAGTGTACAGAGCATGACATGCTCTATGTGTTAAGATAAGCTGGTATAGCTTGCCACATGTGCGCATATTGTTGCCTTCTGCATGCATACTTCACCAAGCTTGTTGCCCTGTTTTGTTAACACTTTGTCATCACTGCAGCATCATCTGCAGAATTGTTTATTTCACAGCCACAAGCACAGTTTGCAGTTTTTCCTTTCTTGTGGGAAGGGCATAAAACCCATAACATTGGCACACAACAGCCAGAAAAGTATTTTGTACTCGCGAAATGTGGAAATAGTTTCACCTCTAGAGTTGCTTTATATTTGAAGTGCTATTATTGAGGTATTTCTGTGCAAAAATGCAAGTTAATTTTTTTTTACAATGGAAACAGTAGACATAATTAGCTTACAGAGTTTTGCACAGTATTGAGGTTTTGTCTGCTCGAAATTTCGTGATTGTAAGGGCCGTGGTGTCATTTTGCCACCACCCACCATTGTCATGCTACGAAGTGTGTGCAGCCTTGACTGTACAATGTTGGCAGCTTAGGTTGTGTTGCATAAGTTCAGCTTTGTGCTTTCTTCCTACATATGAACTCAGCTGGTCAATGGCATGCTTGCGAACGTGCAACTTCTACAGTCAGCCTCTAGGCTGCTTGCAATACCGGGCCAGACATATTAGGTTTTTGGCAAACTTCTGCAACTGTTCATCGCCTGTTTTCATACTAGCAAGCAGCGAACTTTTGCCACAGCCACAATGTCATGACTGCCGAGTCTAACCATCGCTGCTTTGTCAGGTGTCAATGACTAAAGTTATGACCTATTGAGTTGACGCACATTTATTTGCAGCAGCTTTACGGCTTTTCTTACTGGTTTTCTTAACGTTGCCAGAAGTTGTGGTTTTTTAAATTCTAATTTAGAAAAAAGTGGAAATTTTTCAGACGTGTCATCTAATGTTTCTCGTAGTGAAAAGTCTCAGTTCCCTAAAAAAATTTTCAGGTAACATGTAAAACAGAGGAGAGCTGCGGAAATTTCAGCAGCGTAGTAGACAGTGAAAGCAACTGTTATGCCCCAGGTTCCATGTAAGGCTCGCTCATGATTACACTGACATCTGACTATTCTGTGCCAACAAAATTGCAATTATTGTGAGGTGCTTCAAGCGAGTTTCTCACACCGGAGCACCAATGCATTTTTAATAAATGCTGTGGATCTAGTTGGTTCAGAATTCAAGATTAAGAATAACACAAGATAAGGCATATACGAGGACAGGATAACTGACATGGGCCTGAGGTATCGTTTTCGTCCATAGTTTATGTAGTGTAATTCCTAATTTTGTCAATCTTGTCATGGTGCTGTTGACTGAAGCATCAGTTTTTCAGAGAAGGTGCCATGTTTCATACCTATTGCAGGGCTACCTTTTCTCCAAACTCATTGTCTTGATGACCACATGATGGCACCTTTTTACAGGAAATTATTGTTACTTGTTGTGGACACTGTAGGTGGAGTATAGTGGGAAAGCTTTGGATTGGCTGTGGCAATAACTCTGACTCAAACTCTGTCTTGAAAAACTGCATGAAATTTCCTTTCTTTTTCACTTTTTTGCTGTTTTCATGCTGTGTTCTCATTGCAACAATAGTAAATTTTGCATGTTTTATTCCTCCAACTCAATGAAAATACCAAGGTACAAAGCCTCTTGAGAAAATCCCAGAGGTTGACCTCTTCAGTCAACCATTTAGTCACCATTTAGTGGATGAGCAAGATCCGGTATTGGTGATGTTGGCGGAAATTGGTTGGACAAGTTTGCTTACTAAATTTTGAGGTTATAGGTTCAACAGCTGATTGCTATGAAACTTGCAATACATTTGACACTTGGGCAAGTTAGTGGCAATTCACAGTACTAGTAGAAAACTTTATTGTCAATTAATACTAAAAGTAGTGTAAAATACTATGGAGAGAGGCGTATCTTTTTGATTTTCCCAGGAGTCGGGGTTTGAAGGGCAAAGTAGCTGTTCATTGGCAGTGGCACGCGCACTAAATTATTATTGTGATCAAAACATGAAGTTTATTTATCCAAGGTTCATTCCAGCAACGTACATGTCTAGAATAAATTCAACCGGTAATTAGAGTTGTTGAGACAAAGAGGGGGCGGGGGGCGCAAGGCAAGGGAAACCCCTCCCCCTCCCTTCCATAACTGTCAGCTCTGTGGAATGCAAGGTTATCTTCAAATCGATTTTCCATTGTATTTTAAATTATTTTCTTAGTGAAAAATGTGGCGAGTAAAAAAAACAGCACAACAATCCTGCATTACAATTGACAAGTTAGTAAATTACCTTTTCATATAAAGCCAAAGTCTGGTAATTCTTTAGCCAAATATAGTATGATTGCACATAGGAGAAATTGCATAGAGTCAACAGTAACTCCAAAAAAATGCAGACTTCGAAGAAGGCTCGTTGCTTAAGATGCTGAAATGTGCTGTGCGTGCAGTATTCCGTCATGGAGCAGAAAAAACTGTGGCTGTAATTCATGCGTGGGTGCAGGGAATCTTGGACCAGCTGGCGAACCGGTGCCTGGCGTCTGGCACCAATGCCTGGACAGATACAGATCACACGTGTTACACCATGACTACTGCTGGTTCCAGGGGCTTCCTCAACCTGTTGCCAATCTACCTGGACCACATTCTCTACCCGTTACTCACGGTGGGTGTGTTCAACTCTGCTGCACTGGTTTGTCTGTTAGTAGAACAGGGCCACTGTACCTCTGACCAGGTACTTCTGCAGGTACTTCTGCAGTTTGTAAGGTGGTTTAATAGGCCTAACTGTCGCAGCAGTCTTGGTCAGGACATTTATTGAAGCAACATGCCGGCCCTGCTTGCTGGTGCGCCACATTTGTCGGCCTTACAGCTACAGGTGTGTGTGTGTTTTCTGGTCGCTTGTTTTTCTTTTCTCTGGGCCATTCTTCCTGATCATGTTGCATGTCTTCAGAAGAAGAAAAACTGCTTCGTGGGTTATCTGATTGCCTGCTTTGAGTAGTTGTGTATGCACTTTATGCTCATTTTCTTCCTTGTACAGCAGTCCTCTTGTGTGCAACACCGTTGCCCATAGGTCGGCAAAAAATGTAGAACTCACTCAGACTCACTCATGAAGTATATTTTGCCCTTGGAGCTCACTCGGACTCAGACTCACCAAAATTTTCCTGAACTGGACTCACTTGGACTCACCCTCACTGAAATTTTTCTCAGTCGGACTCACTCGGACTCCAACTCACCAAAATATTGCTCACTCGGACTCACCCAGACTCACACTCACGGCTCGATCTGAGTCTGAATGAGTCTGAGTGAGTCGACTCATGAGTGAGTTTGCCGACCTATGCTGGCGTTGCCGCCACTTGTGAAAACACTATCCGGTAAGCAATGCTGACTGCCAAGTGGATTCTGTTGAATATGCACATTACAGGTAATGAGGGTTGAAACTGGTTTCACTGGCTCCTCAAGGCGTCAATCACATTAAACATTTGTTCTCCCCTTTATTGACATCTAGTTCCAAGTCCCGCCTTTTCTCAACGACTGCCTTGTCCTTTGCTCCACCATGCTTGCTCTCAAACCTTTCATGGGCACAGCTTGTGATGCTGTTGAATGCTAAATTCGAGAGTTTTCCAAGAGGAAGCTTACGACCCAATTTAGGTTTCTCTATTTAAGTATACATGTAAAGGCAGGAATGTGTTTCAGACAACCACTGGACCGATCTTAATTAAATTTTTAGCATTTTCTAGAGAAGATGAAGTTTCATTGGCTGTAGGAAATTAAGTTTCAATTTAGGATCATGAATTTCTGCGGAAAATTGTCCGAAGTATCTAGGTTGAGAAAATAGAAAATGAAGCCTACAAATCTGCACCTCTGCACCAACAAAAACTTGGAGGATGCTTCAGCTTTGCCTTCAAGAGTAGAATGCCATAGCATAATTGGTCCTTGTTTGCATCACCTTCTCAGTCGCTAGCCTGGCTTCGCTTTTTAGTGGACATTGTGCCGCTAGGAAAGGACCGTCTGTGCATGTAACATTGGCCGTTTCAGACTATCCTAGAATGCCTACTGCGAGTATAGTTGCTAATGGCCCACTTCGCCATAATTCTTCCTTTTAAATATACATGTATAGGCAGGAATGTGTTTATAAGACAACCACTGGACCGATTTTAATTAAAATTGCAGCATTTACTAGAGAAAATGAAGTTTAATTGACTGTAGGAAATTAAATTTCAATTTAGGATCATTACTGCAAATCAGTGCCTAGTATACTGCAGATCATTGTACATGTATAACATAGAAGACTTCTCCTTACAGCTGTCAAACTGAGATGCAGTTAAGATTTTCAATTGACAATGGTGGAATGAGTGTGAACATGGAAATATATAGCACCTATTTCGACAGCCAGGAACTCGCAAGAAGCAAACAACGCTCCCATAGAGAGAGCAATGGACCGATGGGGAGGGGAGCATGAACTATGTGGCGCATGTAACTGATTAGAAATTTTCGGGAAACCTTCACTGATTTGCTTTTTGTGCGGTTATTATTTTTGTGGAGAAAGGCTAGTCAAAGCAGCATACTTGAAGACTGAGCATAGGTCGGCAAAAATATTGCGGCCCAATCAGACTCACTCAAGAAATATATTTTGCTCTGAGGGCTCATTCGGACTCGCTCACCAAAATTTTGCTCTACCGGACTCACTCGGACTCAGACTCGCTGAACTTTTTCTCAACTGGACTCACTCGGACGAAAACTCGCCAACATATTACCCAGGCAGATTCACTCAGACTCAGACTTGCGGTTTGACTTGAGTGTGAGTGGGCCTGAGTGAGTAGACTCATGAGTCCGTTAGTGTAAAATTAACTTTTTCGATCATGGTGTCGATGCTCCGTAACGCCAATATATGACATAATCTGTGCTCTATGATACGCCTTTGATCTTGTACCTTCAAATACGAGTTATCAGTGGTTTCAATCCAGTAAGGACATTTTTATGAAATACGCGACTCACACAAAGTATATTCATCAAGATCTTCCCGTGAAAGAGTTTGTGGGGAGGGGGGGGGCCGGTTATGGTAGCGCCCCCTCCATAATTCGTGCCTTTGATCAATAAATATTTAGGTGGCGCATAATTGCTAGGGCATTGAGATATGTGTGAATAGACTTGACTATAATCGTATGCCAATATAAGGCTGATAGTAATGCTGAGGATGAGTAGATAGAATCATAGGTTGCCAATAAAAGGTGGAGCTTACTCAGACTGACTCAGGAAATATAGTATTTTGCGTTTGGGGCTCACTCAGACTCACTAATATTTTCCTCAACCGGACTCACTCGGACTCAGGCTCACTAATATTTCCTCAACCGGACTCACTCGAACTCAAACTCACCAAATATTACTCACCCGAACTGACTCAGTCTCAGACTCATGGTCCGATCTGTGTCTGAGTGAGTATGAGTAAGTCAGCTCATGAGTGAGTTTGCCGACCCATGAGACTGAGAAATGTGCTTTTCAGAGAGACCTAGTGCCATTGCTGAGGTATTACGGGGTTTTATCTGGGTTTTCTGTGAACTTTCTTGCCACCTTGACTGATAAAGCAGATTTTTAGGGCATTTCTACACAGTAAAAACATGTTCCTAATAGATTTTTAAAAGTTTTGTTGTTCAAATATTTAAAATTGTGAAAGTGTCTTTTGACCTAACACCAAATGATGCAAATAGAATATTTGAAGTTTCTTATGTTTTCATACCACTAGTAAATTTACTTGTGGCCAGAAGAATTTTTAAGTGTTTGAGACGCTGCTTGAGGTCTGAGGCAACACGAACCAGACTGACCACCCACACCTGACATACTACTTCTTTGGAACCTGTGATTGTGCAACCTCCAAAAGCAGGCGTACGGGGTAAAAACACATATCAAGTGACCAGCCTTCTTGCCCAGCCTTTGCGCTTACCACTGATTGCCTCCAAGGTGAGGTTCATGCACTCTCACATGCTCTGCTGTGTGGAGAGCCAGCGTCACCGCCACAGCTGGGTGCTGAGCTGGTGGCAACATGCACTGGCCTTGGTACTCTTGGAGCAAGACCTTTCTTTGTGGCTTTCATTTCTTGTGCCACATGTATTCATGGCTCGTCCTACCTCCACTTTGCTGTATTTGCAGGAGGCAGCCTTCATCACGGAGGTCCATCATGTGAATGGAGAAGGAGAGGATGCTGGTGTGGTCTACTGCGAGATGCAGGCACGTGAGAACACAGGCGAAAGCTTGTGCATGCTGAACCTGTTGCGTACACTCTATCCAGCTCCCTGTGGCTACCGCTATGAGACTGGAGGCCTCATGCGCAATCTTCGGGAGAGCACTGACAACCAAAAGGCAAGCACCACTCCATTTTAGGGGGATTGCGAAGGGGTTTGTTGCCACAAGCTGCAGAAAAAGAAAAAAAGTAGTTGCTTACAAAGTAAGAATTCAGGAGAAGCCTCTTGTGCAAAAGTGCGCTGTGCTTCTTTTTTTTTATCCCGGAGAGTTTCCAACATTAGTGGTTAGAAAGAAATCTGGCACTAGTGCCTATGTGAGCTCCAAGCATGGGTGTTCAATAAATCACTGGTAGTGCATGAGTTTGCCTAAACTTCATTCGTTTGGTATTAAACAATTTTGTATCGTGTGAATTGATCATAATCAACAAAATATTGCATTATACAGTTAACCTTGATATTACAGTCTTTGAAATCTGCAGTTTATTTTGTTATAGCAAAACATTGTTAAATTGAAATTAAATGTTTTATGCAAACTATAGTCGCTAAAGAATTCATTTTTACACAGAAAGTGCTGCAAGTGTCTGTTAAAATGGCAGTACGAAAGAAAATGCAATTTCAAGGACGTAAAAAAAAAAAGCATTTTGTTGAACCTGAGATCCGGTGATGACGATTTGAAGCCGTGCTGGCGAAGACCTGTTCACAGTGTCCGTACGTCGTACGTAAAGCCACAATAAATGCAGGTCTAATGCACTGTGTTCATATGGGTGAAGCGAAGCTGTCGCACATATTTGGCTGCGGCGACTTGTCATCCAAACTTCAGGTGTTGCCCAGAGCACTGTGACGCCGATGCTACCATGTTCACTGCACTGAACAACTTGCTCTCCACCCAGTCTCATGAATGTGCAAACATTGAAAGCTATCGCACGTCACAGAATCAAAACTGTGGTCTAAAATTGCACGAAAGCAAGGTGACAACCTGAATTATGGCACTTCTGTTTATGATGGCCATGTTTTGTTTTGAGACATCGCGTGCCAAATTAAGAACCGAAAGAATCATTAAGGCGCCACCAGTTTTGGTCGCCCCTCTGCATTGGCTCAACAAAGGTCTTCCAAGCCAGCCTCATCACAGAACATCCGCATAACTTTATAGGGCTGGATTGCGGTGTGGCTGGTAACTGCGAGCAGCTTTAAAAAATATTGCTCGGTTGCTTAAACGGGTACTGACACAAAAATTTTGGCCTCGCGTTTTTTTGCTGCAATATGTTGCTGGGGGCCTGTTAGTCATAACACGGCACATTGTTTGCTGCAGCGCACGACAGATAATTAATTACAGGCTCCTCATCGCCGACCAGTGTCAGTTTAGGTTTCAAAAACGACAAGCCTTCGGGTGCAACTATCACCACCTAGCGGGTGCAGTGCTTGATCACGTCAGCACACAGAACTGTGGCGCACTTCCGCACGGTTCGCGAGCAGCCGCCGAGAAGTAGGCTGCTGGAGCAAACGTGGCAAAAAAACATGGCGGCTGTGACGTCATCATAACTTGTTGCAGCGTGGTCACGTGAGGGAGGTAGGGGGTTTCACCGAGGGTCACCTTTGAGGGTGTCAGTAGTGCGAGGGTGTCGGTCGCTCACGCATACTTCAAAAGTGCGAATATTCGAGCACTTCGAATATTCGAACGAATAATACGGTATTCGAATTCGCTTCGATTCGAATTTAAATTATTGAAAATTTTGAAGTATTCGAAATGAACGAATAGGTGTATATTAGTCCGCTTATAACCCCCCTGTAAAGGTGGTTTCACTGCAGTGGAGGGGTGCTATACCGTGAATACACCTTTCCAGGAAAAATCCGCAGTGTCCGTTTGTAACCTCCTGTAAAGGTAGTTTCACTGCAGTGGAGGGGTGCTATACCGCGAATACAACTTTCCAGTAAAAATCCGCACTGCTGACATTGATTCATCATTTTTTAAGTTTAAAAACTTGTTATACCGGCTTATATGCTCCAAGTATAGTAAATTTTAAAACGCAACATATTTTAAAGGTTATTATTTGCATTCTACCGAAAGCCAAATCCTGCTACTATTCAAAGTTGCTTCCACTTCCTTTGAAACAAAAAGAATGACATTTGCACATGCCTTGTTACAATTTAAAAAAAAACGTTGTGCAGGTTGGTTGGGTCATGACAAATATGCTCATTTTTCTTTACAATATGTGATATATACTATTCGAATACGATTCGAAATTATTCGTCCAAAATCGCTATTTGCTTCGAATTTGCTTCGAACCTAAAATTTACTATTCGCACAAGCCTACTTAAAATACCTTCCAAGCTATATTCGCTGTTGATATTTTGCAGATGATATATGCATGTTCACGGGAATTGATCCCGCAGGCTATCTCGGCCGCGAAATTTTGTGTCAGTACCCGTTTAAAACTTGATGCAGCAGTGCCCTTACTAAAAAAAAACTCATTTGTGGTAAATGCACCTATAGCTAAGTTACAATTGCCTTTGCGGGAATATTACTTTATCCTTCACAAGGCCAGAATAGCTCCTTTCGAGTTTGGGATCACAGTGAGGGAGCTCTGCGATATCCCCAAACAGGTGATGACGTCTTTTTTCTCGCTGATCAAGATCGCTTGCGATGTGTTAGCCTTGTCTGGCTGTTATATCTGGCCATTAAAACTATCCTGAGCCAAGTTATGGGAAAATGCTTAGCCTTCACCCATGAACTTCCTAACAATGGCGCCTTGCAATTTTTAGACATTAATATGCTCTTTAGGGGGCAGCACATTTGCTGAAAGTACTCTCTGCTTGCTGAAAAAGAGCTTTTACCCTTTGATTGTGCTCATGGTAATGTAGTAGTATAATGAGCAATCACATCACATTGCCTTGAATCGGTGCTGGTAAAGTCTTGTGTTCACTTGGCTCAGTATTGTTTTATAATAGCCAGATTGAGTGCTTACAGGTGGCTGAATTCCCCTACTCGAAATTGACTGCTGTGTCCAAAACCCTCCTTCAGAAACTGAAGGGCCAGAAGAAGCCTTACCCAGTTCTTACAACAAAAAGGCCAGAAGTGGTGCCCTATGTGTACAAAGGGTAGCACAATTTTTTTTTTAAATGGGGGTGAATAGGTACAATTGACCTCTTGTTTTTTCAGCAGCACATAAACTGGCTGGGCTATGCCCACACATTTCAGGGCCACCTAAGAAACTGACATGTGGAAAAAAAGCATGACATGTGTCGTAGCATGACAAGGGCCACCTAAGAAACCGACGTGTGGAAAAAAGCATGACATGCGCCATAGGCGTTGTGCATGAAATCCTATTCACTTGTGGAAAGGTTTATATCAGACGAACTGGTCGATGCGTCAACAATCGAGCATGGGAACATGTGCAATCTGATTATGATAATTCATCTTTTCATTTGCCTCTACATTGTAGGACCTGTGTCTGTGACCCAGTGCTGACTGGTTTTCGAATTCTGGGCAGAAGTGGGAATGCACTTGCCAGCGAACTCATGGAAATTTGTCACATTAGCAAGAGAGCGACTGTATCAATGACATGTCTGATGTGCCGTGTAGCGAAGAAAAAGTTCTTAGAAAGATGGTTATAATCTGTATTCCCCTTGACCTTCCATACTTGATGATTGCTGTGACTGTACTGACATGGCTTTGCATAAAGGCAACAACGGCACCGCAAAAGGGCACTGCCACTGCATGTGGCAAAAAAACCCGTAACGTAAGTGTGCAACTCTCCACTCTCCCTTTCACACTGCCTTGAGCTGCCTTGAGCCGCCTTGAGTTCCCGGTAAACTTCACGCACACTGCACATTACGCGGGTTTCATGCTGCGCGCGGCATTTTGAAAAGATTTGCATAACTAAGGACTCTTTTCATAGCTGCAATGTGGCGAATGGGCAGCATCTGCTCACAGCCATATAGGAGATGCAGAGCAGGTAATAGCAGACATCAGCCTCATCAGGGCGAAGTGCATTTTGCTGTTTCCCACAAAATATATCTGCTGCGAATCTGTGTTTCCTGTGTTGCATAAATGACAGGTTGTAACATAAAAATTGTGACATGCATGCCATGCACGGCATGATTTACATGCCACGCTCAAGGTGCGCCCTTGGCTTCACTGGATATGTACCAAAATTAATATGGCGTGACATGACTGTATGATGAGCATAAATGACAGGTCCTAACATGCAAATTCTGACATGCATGACATGTACGGCATGACTTACATGCCACGCGCATGGTACGCTCGCGGCTGTTTTATTCACTTAATATATACCACCAAAATTGCTATGGCGTGACATGACTGCGTGATGAACATAAATGACAGGTCTTAAGATGAAAATCATGACATGCATGTCATTTACGGCATGATTTACATGACACTGTCTTGGTGCGCGACCGGTCGTCTTGGTAACTGGATACAGTGAAACTTCACTTGAACAAACTTGAAGGGACATCGCTAAACTGAAACAGCTATGTTGTAGCCTGTTACCACAAGCTGAAGGTAAAATCAGGTGTTCAAATGAAATTTCAACCTATTTATTTATTGTGCAGCTTATTTGCATGTGAATTGATGCTTGATCTTGTGAAGAATGCAGTAATCTTTTGCTGCACTCGTGCGCTTAAGATGGCAGTGGCCATGACTGTCAAAGCTCTCATGAACCTTCTCCGGCACAACTCTGCTGGGCAGAAAAGGACTTCAGTATCTCGAAGCGCATCAGTGCTTCTACGCAAAATATCCAGTATTTCGTCCAGAGACATGCGTTTTAGTTTGGCGCTCACGATAACCATCACGCGGTTGCATGTCTAAGGTTGCAGCTGTCGCTGCGGCTGTCATGGCCTCAGCGATTAGCTATGGTGGTGTGCAGTTGGCGGAGGCCACAGTAAAACTGTGCTACGAAAAGAGCGGTTGTCCTTGGTGAAGTGGTCATCATGACCTTGGAGGCATTGGATGGTGTCACGGAATATGTTGTAGATCTGAAGTGTGCTGTGCACCGAGTTTCGTTAAACTGAAGGGAGTTAGCATTGTGTTCAATGGCGCTTCCGTGGGGGATTAAAAAAAAAATTCGTACAACTGAATAGTTTAACTGAGGTTCGTTCTAGTGGTATTTTACTCTAGTATATACTAAAATTGGTATGGCATGACACGAGTGCATGACGAACATAAAATGACAGGTCAAGCATTGTATATACCAAAATATTCGTTTTGTTAGCATTGTATATGCCTGACTGTACATGCATGCATGCATGACATATATGCAATAGTGAACTGCATGTCATGACATGAATGCCTTCATATGCCTCAAAGACAAACAATGAGATGATTTTTCAAGGGCTCGTTTATCTTTGTTAGACACAATATTAATGAAAATTGTCTGTTAGTTCTCATTAAAGACAAACAATGCAACATATGCAGCTCCTTGCTGACTGCTTCGTATTACATCGATTCCCACAGTGCGTGGGATCTGCCGGATTTTTCAGCTCCAAAACTGCTCGTAAACAAAGTTCTTTCTTCTCCAAATCTGCTCCAAATCTGCTCCAAAACAGCTTTTTTCCTGCTTCAAAAATTGCTACAAATCCTAAACTGGCTGGACCACCACTGTTTTCATAATAAAGATTAGTTGCCAGTAGCGCTTGTCCTGTGCGTCAGTGTTTGTTTTCTGTCCTGTGTTGAATCTGCACTATCCAGTATTTAAGAAAGCGAAAGAGCAGTGGAAAGAAGGAAAGCCAAGGGCAACCACAAATAAAAAAAAATGGCAGTGGCAGGAGCAAGCAAAAGGGCATGTGCTATCTATACGTCCGGAGAAGGGAATGTTTCCGTTTGAAAGCATGCGCTGCTCCCCGTTTGCTGTGCCCATAGGTGGTGTTGCTCTATTGCTACTGGTTGACTTACTGTATAGGCTTCCTTTGGGGAGCAAGAGTTGCGCCAATGTACGCAGGCCATCTTGGGTTCCAGAGCTATGCGGAAAAGCCACTTTCCATCCATGTAGGAGCTGCACTCGCACGGCATTGCGAGTAGCTTTTTCTTGTGCTTTTTAAAATCCTTTATTTTGTTTGCAAGTAAAACTCAATTGCTCAGCTCACGTTTACAAATCTCGATTGTGTACTTGCGTTCCTAGTCTATAAGCATTACTTCAAATACTGTGTGTGACAAACATGCACACCATTGCAAAAATTCTCAGCACTTTCGATCTTTGCACTTTCAGTCGCGATCGAGCCAGATTGGGATGGAGTTGCTGGTTGCATTTGGCTCCTTTGCAGAAACTGTGGAAGGAATCAAATCACAGTCAGGAATTTTAAACTGAGTCAGGCTCAATAGTGACAGATATGAGTGGCTGTGTGACACCCGTATTAGGCATGCATGTATGTGATAATTGCCTGCGACAGCAGCTGAAAGACGTGAATGTGCAATCCAACAGCCCTGTTGCATCCAGCATTCCTTGGTTTTAAGTGAAAGCTGAATTTGATAGGCTTGTGCGATAGTAAGTTTTAGGTTCAAGGTGAATAGTGATTTGGGCGAATATTTCGAATCGAATTCGAATGGTATGTATCACATATTATGAAGAAAATAAGCATATTTGTCATGACCCAACTAACCTGCACAATATTTTTTTAAAAATTGAAACAAGGGATGCGCAGATGTCATTTTTTTGTTCAAAGGAAGTGGAAGCAACTTTGAATAGTAGCAGGATTTGGGCTTCGGTAGAATGCAAGTGATAACCTGTAAAAATATGTTAAGCTTTAAAATTACTACACTTAGAGCATACAAGCCGGTATAACAACCTTTTTAACTTAAAAACTGATGAATCGATGTGTAGGTAATATGTTCATTTAACCTTATTGTGGGGCTTCGCGGCAGTGTGGATTTCCCCTGAATAGGTGTATTCATGGCATAGCACCCCTCCACTGCAGTGAAACCACCTTTACAGGTGGGTTACATGCGGACTAATACACTTATTTGTTCATTTCGAATACTTTGAAATTTCCAATAATTTAAATTCGAATTGAAGCGAATTCGAATACTGTAATATTCGTTCGAATATTCCAAGTGCTCTAACATTCGCACAAGCCTAGAATTTAATTCAGGTGAATGATACAAGCAATAGCATGCACTCTTGAATTGTTTTCATTGCACCATTGCATCACTGTTGATTCCAGTGATTCCAGTATAGCTACATTGCTGCGTTATACACGTGAGACAAATTTAGATGCGTTACGAGCCTCACACAGCTGACATACACACTGACTGAGGCTGCATATATTGCAACAAGGCTTGGCTTGTCACCGACATATGCAGCAGCCTTTGGAGTCGGTGGCTAGCACATTCGCTCGAGGCGCCGTGAAGAATGCTTTACCATTTTGGTGCGGTTGTGACAGTTCGGTGTGCAGCACCCCTTCACACTGAAAGAGCTGTGGGTGCATTGTATACATTGGTTCTGCAATTCATCACAGATTGCACTTGTGGTCACACGTTGCAATATATGGCTGCATATATTGTTGCAACTGCAATATATGTTGCAATATATGCAACCGCACTATGCAACCGCAATATATGCAACTGAGGCTGCATATATTGCAACAAGGCTTGGCTTGTCACGACCCATATGCAGCAGCCTTTGGAGTCGGTGGCATATAGCACATTTCGCTCGAGGCGCCGTGAAGAATGCTTTACCATTTTGGTGCGGTTGTGACAGTTCGGTGTGCAGCACCCCTTCACATGAAAGAGCTGTGGGTGCATTGTACTACATTGGTTGTGCAATTCACCACAGATTGCACTTGTGGTCACACGTCTCTCGACCAGTGGCATCGAAGAAAGCAGCAGAAAGAGTAACAACAAAGCCGGTGTCAATTGCGCTTGGCCAACCAGAATATCAGAGAGAGTGTCGTAACCTGCAAAGTGTTGGCCTCTCTGCAGCATGGTTTAACCCACTCTTCATCACGTGATGGTGCTTGGCGAATAGAGGTGCTGGAATCGCTGAAGGCAGGGGCACACACTTGCTCCATGGAACTTGTGGAGTTTCGTGGTGCGACCCCATGGTACAACTTCTGCGGTACAGCTCCAGAATAACTGCAGGGTGGGATCATAGCGGGCGAAGAAAAGTCAAACTTTGATGAAAATTCAGGGTGCGATCTCTATGCTACTAAATAAAGTAACTTAATAAAGTAACTTAATAGCTATTGCAGAGTTCTCACAAAACATTTTGGTGTTGAAAAACTGTTTTTAGTCGCTGAAAGTTTTTCTAAGTTGTATTGTTATATGGTGGATTGATGGCAGTAGGGCATAGTACTATCAAAGTGCGAGATGCCTGATCGCATCTTTAAAGGAACAAATTGTGCTTAGCATTGTGTCTCTAAGTGCCGCATGTTATTTTTCTGATGCGCAGGTCAGAGCATACCACAAGCACTTCTACCGTCCTGAGAATCTGTGTGTGATTGTAGCTGGCAGCGTATCTCCCAAAGAAGTACTCAGGCTGGAGCCAATTGAAAGGAAGATCATTGCCAAAGTAAGCTACCTGGCTAGGTTAACATTGACATGGCAGCACATATTGAAAGTGCCTTGTGAATGTTGCAGCCACCTGCTGCATAGAGAATGTGCTGTGAATGAGTCAGTGCATTTCTTGTGAGGGAAATGGGGTGAGATTCATGTACAGTATGACCTCGTAACAATGGATCTGCTTACAACCGACATTCGGATACTAAATTAGAGCACTGCACGGGCTGATTTTTCCGGCCCGGGCCCGGCCGGTCCGAAATGCCATGCTCCTGCCCGCCCGAGCCCGGCCCGGTGTTCTTAAATGTGGCCGTACCCGGCCGGCCCGGACCGTTTCAGCTAGTTATGCCT
>NC_051176.1:49585986-49612830 GCF_013339695.2 Rhipicephalus sanguineus
TCTGGAAGTCATCACAGAAAGAACGAGTTCTTGTATCAGTGACACGTCTGTTGTGCTGCGCAGCAAAGAACAGTTCTTGGAAAGATTTTTTATACATTTGTCTTTAGCTACCGTACTTGACGATTGCTGTGTGACTCTAACGGGCACTGCGCCTGCGCGTGCTAGCGCGGCTGTGTATTTTATTTACAGAATACTCTCAACCCTCCTTGAGGGTTATTGCAGGAGTGGAAAAGATACAAACATTATACAAGCAAGGTAATGCAATGGCAATACAAGAAGAGTACATAAGAATAAAACGCACACAAGAGTAATGACATCATCACGTGCAAGCGTCGCGATCATGGGAATCACTAAGTATACAACATACAAGCATAGCAATACGTTGCCTACATAACCAAAAGATGAAGAAGATAAAATAAAACGTTAGAGTGTAAATGCCTTCACCCGCACGCAAGTAGGTTAGCACATAGAACTCTGGAGCACCGACATGAGGTTTTCAACACTTTCTAGAAATTTTTGAAGTGTTGGCTGTGCTACAGTATCTGTATCACGTGCATTCCATTCTCTTATTACGCGAGGGAAAAGTGAAAAACGGAAGGTGTTGTTATGGCAGAAATATTCTTCGAAGATCAGGTCGACCGATGTATTTTTGCTCTATCGCGGATCGTAGGTAGAGGTAGCTCTGCTCGGTGCAGAAGCTCGGACGGGGAATCCGTTCGTGTATATATGTAGGGAAGCTTTTCGTAATAAAGAAATTAGTTGCGAGTAGCGCTTGTCCTGTGCATCAGTGTTCTATCTCTGTCCTATGTCGAATCTGCGCTATCCAGTATTTAAGATTATGAACCAGCTAGGCCTGCAACGAGTTTTGTTAATTTAGGCTTATATGAAACGGTGTCTTACAAACAACAGCTCGAAGGTGTAGTCAAGCGTTACGAAGTGGATCGACGTCTTTGGGAAAATTTAGTAGTTGTGCAAATATCGTTGGCTTCACAGACAGGTCGACTACATGTCTGGCGTGTAGGGGGGTATGTCATTGTTCGACGTAAGGTTGGAACTCACGTTGAAGCGATGTTTCTTTTATCGCGATGAAGTTCACACTACGGTTCGATGACGTGTAATCATAAGTAGTGGTCGTCGGCGTATTCGAGCAGCGCTTGACTACAGCTTGCGGAGTCAATGTTGATTACAATGTTATAAATGCAGATAGCCAATACTGCAACAATTGGGTTTTCCCGACATTACGCCTTCATAGTGTTCTTTTTTTCCTAAGCAGCTTGAAGCACTGGTGTCGCTCTGTGGGAGAATACTTGACTGCCATGCAGAATGCCTGGGTTCGATTCCTGCCTGAGCCATGATTTTTAGTCTTTGCTTCTATCGGGACTTTCCGCTCATCGACAACGCCGTCGCCCCCGGTACCATATTTTCTGCGACAAGGACACCTTAACGCTATGGCGATAAGATGTTCAAAGTCTTTTCTCACTGTCCCTGGGTTTATAAAGATTGTGAATCACCTGTGACGCATACCCGCATACCACGGGCTGTGTTATGCAGGTACGCGTCACACGTGACTGGTGGAAAGGGTTTCATGACGTATGCGACAGGCATAGTCACGTCATTCATGTCGTGACCTGCGCATCGTGTTCTTCATACACCCATGTCCTTCTATGCCAAGTTTGGTATATACCAAGCTAAGGAGGAGACCACGAGAGCGCCCAGACGTAGGCGGCTAGATATATCGATAGATAGAAACGATCAAAGTGCCTTTGGTTCGCTAAAAAATGCTTCGCACTTAAAAACGCATGACATTTTGACGGTTTGTGGGGCACCCGAGTTTCCACCCTTTTTAAGGAATTGTGGACTGTCTCTGCTTCAAGTGCGCTATGTCATTGCAACGTTCAAGAGGGGGCCAGAGACCCGTTGCTCAAGCCGACCATATCTGATCTCTTGCATGCTTTCAAGAAAAGCTTAATATTTCACAAACACAGGAAGGTTTGGCGAAAATGGGAAAGTGGATAAAATGACAATGATACACCCGGTAAAGAGATGGATCAAGTATGCGTGGAATTCTATGTCGCTCTCTAGTCCTTCTAACTAACACTAAAGAAAGCACACGAGAAATCCTATGCTCTCACGAGAGTCTTACTAATAAATTAAATTGACATTCTCAGTTGATTGCCTATTCACTTTCTATTGTTCTCTTTCGGTCGCCCAGGTATCACCACTGGTTCTTTATGCTGGCTACTTGGTCACGGAGGTGTGACTTCACATTTGAACCACCTTCAGTTAATCTTAGTTTACCTGTTTTCATTTCATTGACTGTTAAGTCACTATCGGGTCAGTTTGATTCGCTTTAACATTTCATTCACTTGAATTCATTCTATCGTTTCTCTCCATTTCCTACTAATTTTATTCGCATTTCTTTTCCCTTTAATCCACCTTAATTCACATCTCATTCGCATTATTCACTTATTGTAATTTATAATCACTTGGCATATCCTTACTAATAAAGTCTCCTCCTTGAAGCTTTCTGCACCTCGACCATTGGGGCACTGCCTCCGGGGTGGGCCTACCTAACTATCACTACCTTTCATAACTCTTCCGTCACCTTGCCGGATCACGCAGAACTGGTTCGCAATGATCGGTACCATTAATGTTCACGCCGCCGGACTCCGGATTTGTTGACTTGTGAGCAATACCAGCCTCTAACCTTGATAAATTTTAAAGCAAGGCCATTTGTAATAAGCTTCTCTTACGCGCAATCGTATAAATATATCAAATCCTTTTGTTGAACTCCTTCTCGGCGGAACATTCTGTCATGAAAGCCTCTGTTATTCACAACACGTAGGGGAAGTGCAACACATCTAGCGTTGACGAAGCAGCAATAAGGCGTAACTCACCATAGCACATATTCAAGCAACGTGCAACGTGTAAGGCTGGCAACGACTCTTTAGAATCGTGCCACTTAGCCCTGTAGCGATAGCCCAAGATACCTAGGAACTGAATCTGATAAGAGTCTCCGGTTTAGTACCATATGTAAGAACAATGATGTCAATGCGAAAATTACCAGGTCTGTTTAGAGCAACAGGCAGCGTGCCCGTCTTTGGCGGGCCCAGAGACATTGCTAGGTTTGTACTAATAAATCGATTCTTACAGTATAATCCGCGGAGTTTTTTTTTTTTTTTTGAAAGTCAAGTCCACTTTAAATGAAACTGAAAAAAAAAAACGCAGTTTCTTGCTACTGACAATATTGGTCGGGCCTGCTCCAACAATGTTTTTCCAGTGTGCCCATGTCGCCAAAATAGCTCAAATCTATATTTTGGCTAAAATCTATATAGCCCTCTATTCTCGGTATTCAGGAGTAAA
Organism: Rhipicephalus sanguineus; assembly: GCF_013339695.2. Classification (NCBI taxonomy): domain Eukaryota; kingdom Metazoa; phylum Arthropoda; class Arachnida; order Ixodida; family Ixodidae; genus Rhipicephalus; species Rhipicephalus sanguineus. Next base: position 49,589,350 of record NC_051176.1, read on the forward strand.
AGTTGGATTCGGCTCTTATAGATTGGAACATTTCGTTTGGGCTTGAATTAGCTCGTAAAAGAAGTCTTAATGACGGCGAATGAACGATACAGCAATATTTCGCGACAAAATTACTGCTATTCTTGTGCTTCCTTTGGTGCCGTCCTTTGTTGCATGGGCGTAATGGCGATGACTAGACTTGTAGAGCGAGTGGTCCTTCCATGCAAAAAGGCGCACCATTCTGGACTCTCGGCCGCGTTTTCTCCTTCTTGGCATCTATTGAAGGCCTTCAAAAAATGTTTCAGCGCTTCTTCTTCTTCTTAGCTCGTTTTAAGCCTCGCCGTTTCGTATCACTTCTTGTTTGAAGAATAGATCGGTGTCCGATATTTTCATTTCAGCTGTCTTCTATATCGAATATACCATCTTGGAGCAAAAGAAGGAGATGATACTGTAGCGCAAAAATCGAAAAACACTTAAAGGCAGAAAGAAGCGAGAAAGTCGGCCTCTTACTCTTTATATTCGAGTCTTGCCTTACAACATCATGTCTTTCAGTATGTACCAACTCGCCCAAGAAAAACTAACTGGGGAACGAAAGCACAATAGGAAAGCAACTAGGACACAAATGAAACACATTGGATGCGGCCACGTTGGTTGTTTCGGGCACGATTGTTGACGTAGAGCTGGTTTAATGGATCTGGCTCAGTTGGATTGAAACAGATGCGAGATTTGGCTATTTTTTTTAAAATCAAAACAACCTTTTCAAGTTGGCGCCATTTTTTTACAATTGTTTTAGAAATGAAAGATACTTAGGCGCGCTTTACGCTCGCGTGAAATTCTGCCCAGTTTCGGTTTCTGGATTTGGCTCTTTTAGAAGAAAAAAAAAAGCCACATCTTTAGAAGGGTAATGGTTTGGGCTGGTTATTTTTTTTCTGAGCTTTCCCAGGCACTCGTACTCGCCTTTTCCGTGTCCCTTTAACCTACTTCATGATGCACCACTGGTCAAGCGCTTAATTTATAATAGCATATTTTTCTAAAGGCGCGAGCGACCCGAGAGTCGGGCAACACTGGTGCACCCGCGAGCCGTGACATAACAAGCTGCTTGCTGTGCGAGCGTCTGCATTCCGGCGAACGATTTTGTTGTCTGGTCGCTGCGCGTGCAATCGAGCCAGTTCAACTTTCTTCAGCTTGGCATTGAAATCGAACGATTTGATGCGGCTGAAACCTTGGTAGAAGATGACTGCTCCACTCCATGCAAGTACATGACGTCACACACGCCATGCAAAATGATTGTCGCCGGCGGTGGGCGGGGTTTGTAGCCGGCGACATCTAGGGTTTATTTTGTACGAAATATTATTGTAGAGTGCATTTTTCATGTATGTATAGGTAAAATGGACCCTCCACTACTATTTTTCACTGAAAAACGCAAATTGTTGCGTGACCGTGTCACAGCCCCTTCAACAGTAGAATCCTTCAGTATTTCTTGTATCTCTGAAAGTGGCAGGCCAGAGGTCCATATTGGAATTTGGCGTACGATAACACGAAAGGCGTCGGCGTTGACTGCATTTAGTCGTTGACGCGTAATTATTCACGTATTCACCATTGGTGGGCTGCAGCTTGGGGAGGGAAGGCACTAAAAAGGAAAATGATATAGTTATATAAGGGAGTCTTAGGCACACCTTGAAACGACATATTCACATGTAGGCTCGGCCAGCGCCTCCTCTATTTTTTCAGTGCCTGGGCGAACGCTCTCCTCGGGCCGTTGAGCGCGCGCTCCGCGTCCGCTCGCCGCTGCCGCGTGGTGGCGCTGTGCAAGTAGACTTGCACAGCGTTCTGTGCTGTGCAAGAGCGCTGGAAGGGTATGAAGCGCTAGGTTACATCCGAAATGTAACAGCCGATTCGTTTAAAAAGTGCCTCCAGGGGATTTCCCCGGTGAGTAAAAGTGTGGCGGAGAGAGCAACCGAGGAAGAGCTAGTACTTGAGAATTTCAACTAGAAAGAGGCCGCAGGAAAAATTCCAAAGCGCACTGCCGCGGGTTTAGATGGGGTCCCCGTTAGCCTCATTAACGAACTAGGACATAACACTAAAGAAGCGTTGTTGACAGCCGTAGAAAAATGCTTAAAGGACAGACAACTACCGGACAGTCGGCGAAAAAGTAGAATGAACTTAATCTATAAAGGCAAGGGAGAAAAGGATAAGATTCGCTCGTATAGACCACTAACCATTACATCGGTACTATACAGTTTGGCGATGCAAGCAGTAAAAATGAAAATAGAAACATGGGCAGAACATAACGATATTTTGGGAGAACTTCAGAACGGATTTCGAGTCGACAGGCGGTTAGACGATAACCTGTTTGTTCTCACTCAGTGCATAGAAATATCTAAAATAGAAAATAGGCCCTTGTACATGGCTTTTCTAGGCATCAGTGGGGCATACGACAACGTTAATCAGGAAATTTTGTGGGATATATTGAAAGGAATGGGCATAAGAGACGACTGCATACAGCTTTTGAGGGAGATATACCGAGAAAATACAGTTTGCATAGAATGGGAAGGAATGAGTAGCAAAGAGAACGTTGAGATTAGCAAGGGGCTGAGACAGGGATGTCCTTTGTCCCCGCTGTTATTCATGCTGTACATGGTGAGTATGGAAAAAGCGATAGAAGGTAGCAGCATTGGTTTTAATCTGTCACACAAACAGGGCGGCGTGATGATTGAGCAGAAGCTTCCAGGTTTATTTTATGCGGTCGATATCGTCTTATTTGCCGACAGTCGAGATGATATAGAGCGGCTGGCGGATATATGCGCAAGGGAAGGTGAAGCTCTTGGACTAGGATTTAGTGTAACGAAGTGTGGATTGATGGTATTCAGTGATCCCTGTGATCAGAGGCGGTGTCAATACAAGGTAAGCGAATACAAGTCCCTTGGAGTGTGGGTAAATGAGAGTGACAGGTACATGGAGGTACAGGAAAAAGCCTCGGCAGCAAAAGGAAAGAGGAATGCTGCAATAATGAAGCACAGAGCGTTGTGGGGATACAATAGGTACGAGGTGCTTCGAGGTCTGTGTAAAGGTGCAATGGTTCCGGGGCTTACTTTTGGGAACTCAGTGGTGTGCATGAGGGCAGTGGTGCAATAGGGAATGGATGTAAATCAAAGGACTGTGGGACGCCTCGCGTTGGGTGCTCACCGGAAGACGACAAATGAGGCTGTAAAGGGCGATATGGGATGGGCAGGTTTTGAGCCGAGGGAAGCTCAGAGCAAAATTAAGTTCGAAGAAAGGCTAAGGAATATGAATGAGAGTAGATGGGCAGAGAAGGTGTTCCGTTATTTGTATAGGAAGAGTGTGGATACACAGTGGAGAAAAAGAACTAGGAGGCTCACTAGTAAATATACGGCTGGTAGTGTAAGCAATATGTCAACAAAGAGCGTTAAGCGAAAAGTCAGAGAGGCGGAGAGGATTTACTGGACGGCAGCTGTGGAGAAAAAACCGGCTTTGAGTAACTACCGAAAGGGCAAAAATGAAATAAGGAGGGAGGCATCTTGCGATAATTGAAGGGGAAGCGCTTTACTGTTTGAAGCGAGATCGGGTTGCCTTAGAACACGTAGTTATAAAGCGAGATTCAGTAAAGAAGAAGAACAATGCACATGCTGCGGGGAAGATAAGGAAACGGCGGAGCATGTTCTGATTAAATGTGGAGATATCCACCCAAGTGTACGTTTGGGCACGAGCCTGCATGAAGCCTTGGGTTTTAGGGACAACAATGGAAAGCTGAACACACCCGCGATTGAAATAAGTAAGAGACGGTTAGAGTATTGGTGGCAGAGAATTAGAGAGAAAGGACAAAAATAAATATTGGGAAAAAAATAAGGAAAGTCTGTCGTAAAGGCCAGAGAACTGGGCTGAGAATTGTTTTTTTTTTCCTGTAGTAAGATAGATTTTATCAAAGTAGAGGCATTAGGCCAACATAAAAAGAAGAAAACAGGAAAGGGATTTTTTTGTCGAGCCAGGTGGCACACTTGTCACCGCCCCGTTATAAAGGGGACGCTCATAGCATCCATCTATCACGGGAAGCTGGCGCTGAACGGCCGCGCGTATCACGAAGCTCACGAATTCGTGTCTGCATCCGAGTTTAATTGCATTTGTGCTCCTTGCAGGCTTTCACAGGTACAGGGGGATGGAAAGAAACGCGAACATAGCGGCGCGCTGTTTTCATCACGCTCTAACCGTGGTGGCAATAAAAAGATGCTAGATGGTCTTTTATTGTGTCATGGATGACGTCGTGTTCTCATCAATCATCGAGGCTATAACCACTTCAAAGTAGATACGAAACAGCAAAGAATGCAGATGCCGCATGTTCGCGTGTCTTTCCATCCCCGCTGTAAGCATTCCGCAGGCAGACTGTCAGGCCGCGCTGCCGGTTCGATACTTGCAATCGAGTTTCATAGTATTCGCGTTTTATTTTCTATTTCAGGCTATTGCAACCGCCCCAATGCCTTAGTATGTCATACTGTTGTGTTCCACTCTGCAAATGGAACTGAAAGAAATCACGATTGTCTTTTTTTTAATTTCCCTTTATTGATAAAGAAAAAAATCACACAGGGCCCCTTATGCATTCATCTAAGATGACTGAAAGGCGAAAGCCATCTTCTTCTTTTCTTCTAGTCAATGTATTGAACGTTCCCTGCCTCCCTCCGAGCTATTTCTGCGCCTAACGTGGTTTTCTTACAGCCTCAAGGATCGGAGGCAGTGCAAGCTTTCTGCACATCAGCGGAGGCATGCACTGCCTCCGTGATCGGCCCATTTTGACCAAGCGAAGATGTAATATGACGACGTCACGTTATGTGACATCACGACGATGTCACAAAATTTTATGATCTGTGACGTCATATGATGGCGTCATCACGTAATTATTTTTGCATCACTCGTGCTGACGCCACCGACGGTCAATTTTCGCGTTTGATGGGGCATCTAAGGCTTTCGCCTTAATACACTGTTCGGCTGTCGTTCCATGAAATTCCAGCTGCCGCTGGTGTTCGGTAGAGGTGGCTTGCAGAATTAAGCGGGATAATTGGTCTCCTAATACATCTTCAAACTACACCAGAATATGCAGCCGTCGTTTACGACGCGAAGATTGCATAGAATATAAGAAGCGGCGGCTTAAGAAGGATGCAGTAGCGTCACTCTTTGCAGACTACCCTTCACGTTTGCAGCCCAAGGTAACAACTGAACCAAGCAAGGCAAGTATCCCTAAACGTGACCGTGTTGCGTGCGAATAGTCAACGAATGCATGTAGTGCCAGTAGCAACGCTGCCTCGCGATCGCCGACATGTGCATGCAGCGCTGGCATTAGGTCCCGAAGCTGAAGAATCGGAGCCCATGGACACCGCATGCGCTACCGGCGAAACAACCGACAATCATTATGTACAGTGTCACAATAAATGAGTGCGCAAGGCTGAGCAGGCTGCACTATGCGACAAAAGCCTTTTAGTTCCGAAGCCACTCGAACTACTCGCTACGTTCGCATATCTCACTCTTTTGAGCGAGTACGAGCGTGAGCGTGGTCGGATCGTGATCGCGAGCGTGGTCGGAGTATAGACCATGATTGACCTCTTGTGGGAGTGCTGCCAGCGCTGCTGCGCAAGTTGGTGGTTTGGTTTTCTAATCCCTGGAATTATTCGTCCCATAGACTCCAAAGACAGTCTCGTGCTTTGAGCCTGTCCATGGGTTGCTGTCGGATGTGGAACGGCGGCGGGTTGTGTTTAAGTCTTTTCTTGAAATCTTTGCTTACGGTTTTATGCGCCTCTCCGCATAGCTTACAGGCGGGTTCGCACGCGTGATCGGATGGTTGGTTGGTCTTGCCGCATTTAGAGCAGAAGTCCGGCAATGGATTACTAGTTTTAAAAAACGCACATATGAGAGGTTCTGTATTCGAATGAGATACATGTAAGGTGACTTTTGCCTTACAGTAATTCAGCATTACGTTTCAAACGAATTCGGGCCATCCCGAACGTGGAGCTGCCGTTCTATTTCAAATCGACCATACACTCGCACGTAGGCCTTTGCCGCGCTAAACCTCATACGATAACAGATTTGCTGTGAAACTATATGCTGCTTAACAATGCAGATGTGAGGTCTAACATGGCTGGTAAGTATGACAAAGAACTCTTCATAGTACGCTGGAACGTAAAAACAATGGTAGCTCAAAACAACAGGACACAAGAAGGCAACGAATAGAGACACACATAGTAGCACTGTGTGTTCGTCTATTTGTTGCCTTGTTGTGTCCTGTTTCTTTGCGCTACCATTGTTATCCAAATATGCCGTACCACAAGCCCGTCTTGCAACTGTAAAAGCAAAATCTAAGTAGATATGTCATAACTGATAACGACCGCGGATGTCTTCCTTTATTCCATTTCATAACAGATCCCCGTATCACTCTTTCCTGTCCTCATCACCGGCGTCTTCAAAGGCACAGGCAGAACTATTTTTCGAGGAGGGCGGGGGTGGGGGGTTCCGACACCTCACTCCCCCTCCTTTATGTGTGTGCCAAATGTCATAATTTGGGGGAGGGGAGAACCACCGTCAACCCCCTATGGCTACGGCAATAGCCGACATTCATCGTTATTTTAGTCGCTTTTCCTTAGTGTAGAGTATCAGGCCAAAACACACTAGCTCAGGCCGACCTGTTTTCCTTTCCTTTAATAATATCTCTCTCTCCCCTCCATCTACTTCGCAGCGCTACCTTCTGGGGGAAATCGAGAACGTTGTGGAAGACTTCCCCGGATTCTTTGGAATGTGCGTGCCGTCATCCTGCTCGGAAAAGGACCTACAATCCATCTTCAATTTCAGTAAGCAAAAAAAAAATGGTGGACTATCATTGCAGTCGTGGATTTTTATTTGACCCAACCTCCATTCCTGCAGTTATGACCATTGTGAAAACCTTCACCAACGTCACCATATCGATTCAAGTCACCGGATGCAAGACCCGCGAGCAAGCGGAAGCGATAGACTGGACTCCATCCTTTTTCGCTGCCCTGTAAGTATACGACTTCGCGGAACGCTAAGAAACTTGTGTAAACATTCGACACCTACAGGAGCTTCTGGACTTTGAGTGACGCCGTTGCACCAGCTTGCTACAGGCTGATAGAAATCACCCTGACTTTTCTTTAAACAGTAATAATTGTTGGGGCTTTACGTCCCAAAACAACGATATGATTGATTATGAGAGACGCCGTAGTGGAGGGCTCCGGAAATTTCGACCACCTGAGGTTCTTTAATTAACGTGCACCTAAATGTAAGTGCACGGGCCCCAAACATTTTCGCCTCTATCGAAAATGCAGCCGCCGCGGCCGGGATTCGATCCCGCCACCTTCGGGTCAGCAGTCGAGCACCATAACCACTAGACCGCCCCGGCGGGTTGAGTTTTCTTTCAGGATAACGAGTGCCTTGACATACTTGCACAGGAGCAGTTTCCAAAACCCGAATATCACCGTTTTCTTTTTTGTCGATTACTTTCCGCCCTTCGCCGTGTACTTATGTAGATTTCAGTCATGACTGAAGCATCGGCCAGTCGGCGCAGCAGTTGACCTGAACTGCGTACAATTGTGCGCCCCGAGCTTATAGAAAGTGCAAATGTTGAAGAGTTCTTCGCTCTTCATCAGCTTTATCGTAAAAATAAAACTGACCAGTTCTGGATATACACTGCAAAGACACCAATTAAACACCCAGACTGCGGGCGCTCACGCCTAGTCGCAGCGATTGCTGGAACATAAGCTTAACCCCGTCCCTCCAGTGTAGGGTAGCAGACCGGACGAGCGTCTGGTTGACCTCGCTGCCTTTCATTCCTCGTCCTTTTCCAGCTGTATATTTCCTTTCTAATTTCCAGCCATTTTTGCGATGGTATCAACCGGGGAGTATCGTATTAAATCAGCGCGTTTTTTTTTTTCAGACATCGAAATATAATGCTACATTTGGACGCGTAGCACGCGCTGAACAACTTATTAAGCACGGAGCGAATGCAAGACGTATGTAATCTAACACTGATCACTGATCAATGCTCCAGAGCTGCAAAATGAAAGCTTAAATGATCCACTGAAAGTAAACCTCTTCTCTAATCTCCGTCCCCTACCCCTCCTTTATTGAGTGAAGTGCTCATATTTCGTAAAAGGTGTTGATAATACTAACGGTTACCCACCACCGCGGCCCAGTGGCTACGCCACTACGCTGCTGCGCAGTCGTGTTCAGCATGGTAATCTTGCGAGGCTGCGAGTTCAGTTCGAGGCTTTAGTACCAGCTTAACAAAATTCATTGCTGGGCTAGTGGGTTCATAATCTTAAATACTGGATAGCGCGATTTCGAACAGGGCGGAACACAAAGATGGAACGCAGAAGCACAGGACAAGCGCTACTCGCAGCTAAGCTCTATTCAGAAAAGTTTCCCTGCATATATACACAGCCGCGTTAGCACGTGCAGGTGCACTTCACGTTACAGTCACACAACAATGATCAAGTCCGGAAGACCAAGATAAATACAGATCATAATAATCTTTCTAAGGACTGTTTTTCTTTGCTGCGCAGCACAGCAGACGTGTTATGATACAGTTGCTCTCTTTCTTTCTAAAAAATCACAGCATATCCACGGGGTGAATGATGATGAGTGGGGCGAAGCTACGGAGGGAATCATCTGTAAACCGTGAAACTCTTCCGTGAAATGCGCCCAGTACATAATATAAAGAGTGTGAAACATCGTGTATATATTAAACATCAAACATTTATTGTACTGTTGGTTTACGTGGTCCCTTCATTATCACTTGTGATCGGTGAAATGCAAGGAAGAAGTCCGCTCCCGAGCGAAAGAGCGCCAAGAGCGACCGCATTCCCGCTCGCCCTGTGCGAATTAAAGGCAAGGCTAGAGGGAAGACAGGACGCGCGTTCCACGACGCGAGGTCGGTAGCATGCCCAACGAAAGCCAACGGAACGCGATCGTGCAAGTGCTCCGGTTTCGCATCGCCTCATGGTTCCATTTAGCGTCCCAAAACCAAACATATTGCTCAAGGTGTGCCTTGCGTTTTTCGTAGAAATAATTTCTTTATCATGTACATTAAGACGAAAAGTTGAAAGTTCACTAGAGTGTATCGCCCGCAAAGTATGTCTTTTAGTGTGATTTAACTCTCGTACGGCAGGGTCCTCGAGCCGTTGCCGGTCCACCTCGCCCGTTGACGATCGGGCGAGGTGGCTAAATACAACTACTACACTTTAAGAAAAACATCTGGCGTTCTTTCGTTCTGCTTTTACAAAACATCTGGCGTCTTTCGTTGGTTTATTTCATCAATCAACGGCGTTTTGAACAAAATTTTTATTGTTTAATCACGCACAGGAGAAATCTCACCAGGCACTACCTTGGAGGTAAACAATGGCTGCTAATGGCAATGAGAGACAGAAGAAGTCGGCTTTTAGCTAACACTTACACTTCTACTTCTACTAACGTTTCCTACTGGAACATGCCAATGGCTGCTAATGGGGAATGAGAGACAGAAGAATTCGGCTTTTAGTTAACGCGCACGCTGCGAACTTTTTATTGTTCAACAACGCACAGGAGAAATCTCCCACCGGCACCACCTTGGAGGTCAAAGCGTAAGACTTGTTACTCACTACTACGACCACGACGAGGGACGAACGGGTGCCGCCTTAAGGAGCTTCGCCCCTAAATGACAAGCTTCCATGAGTTCTCTGGCAAGCGCATTCCCACTTCTGCCCAGAATTCGAATACTAATCAGCGCCGGCTCACAGGCACAGGTCTTACAATGCATATCTTTTCATTAACCTACGCATTGTATGATCTGTACCTGTTACAGAATTGAAAAATTGCAGAAATTAACAATATGGCGGAATTTGACAGTGTCCAGAAAAGTACCCTCGGTTTCGATATCGCTATTGAAATTCGATTATGAACATCTGAAATTACGTGCAATTCTTGCAGTTTATAAAAAAAATGGTATTCTAGAAATTGTGACAGCCTACAACTTACCTCTATAAACAACTGCGATCAGGTCAAAAATTAAATAAGTTAATTGAAGATATTTTGTTCATTAGCCATTTGAACTTCACTTTAGCTGCGGATCCGCCTCGACGTAGATTTCGTGTGCGAATACGACAGGTGCCTGTGTCTCACAGGCATTTTGATAAAAAATGTGCATTGTCTTTAAAAAAAGCACCCTTATACTAAGCACTTTTTATTTGATATGGTTGCGTGTGTCTGTTCTGAAACGTGGCGCAACGAACATTTTCACCATCTGTAAGCGTCTTTTTTTTTCTGTGCGCTTCAGTTAGGCTCAAATGTCCAAAAAGCGTGCCAGTTGTGCGTGAGTGCGGGTGCATGGCCTCGAAAAGAACGGAAAGAAGCGGTACTTGCATTGTTAGCTCACGCGCCTGACTTAATAGGTTTATAAATGCCGATCCAACGAGGACGCCCCCCTTGACAAACGGGTTAAAGCACGTTCATGGCATTCTTCGTAACATGATCTCACGTAACGGGAGAACCGTAACGAGATGAAGGGCCGCGTATTTGGTTGTCCCTACGTCTACACAGTTGTAGGAAGAATTCTGCGAGCGCGTACAGCAGTGGTTAAACATCGCCCCACCGCGAGTTATTGCGAACCAACGATGCGGAATGTATGGCCCCACGCGAGGCATGTAGTCTAGGATTCGAATCACAGCCGACGTTCACTGCCCCGTCCTGTTACGTTCACGGCACCGGCATCCGTCTTCAGCAGAACGCGCTTCCTTGCCGGTATCTTCCTACACTCTAAGAAAAAAAATTTGCATTTGGGGAATATTTGTGCCACACAACTATAATCGTGATCTGGTTTGCTCGCGTTTCCTTTCTTGAAAACGCGGCTCTCGCCACTTTCCTGTCGAGAATGCTATGTCACGCTGATAGCGCGCACGTCGTTCGTGACCGGGAAGTGCCGGGACCGCGGTGATAACGCAAAGAAAATAAGCGAGGTAAATTACGATTACAGTTGCGTGACAGAAATACTCACCAAATACTCGATTTTTTCTTAGAGTGTAAAAAAACTGGGGCCGAATACACAAAACCTCTCTTTCGAAAGTGTGTTTTCCCATTGGTTATTCGGCTTCGCTAGTGATATGTCCCGCTTCGTCATTGGTGGAAATATTCTCTTAAGGCAATTTTTAGCGCAAGTTTTTTGTGAATACGGGCCCTGTGTGTCTGGGTCTGCTGACCCATTCTATAAATGTCACTAGCGTCTCACTTTAATACGATGAGCATTCTTTGGGAACGTTACCCAGCTTCAGCTATTTTTGTAAGTCTGGTTTCCCGGTATCTAATCTCTTTGATTCCCAATCAAGTCACGTCGTAATCCACGGCCTAAGAGGTGGAGTAGCGGGGTATACAGTTCTGAGGGAACCGCCTTCAACGCCGATTGTCGGAAGGTGAAAATGGGCCACTGCGTATCTTCAACTGTGTATGTGCCCCTCTTAAATGAATCCCTTTGACACAATATTTGGTCAATGGGTATGTGCCACTCGTTATTGACGACAAAATTACCTTAAAATCTGTCCGCTGTTTGGCGTAACTTGAAGCCACTCCATACATATTCAGAACCACGCAGCCAACGCAGAGATTGCAGCTGTGACGCTAAATGGCGCAGCATGCCCAGAGGGAAGCGAGAGATAGAACCTTGTTAAGGTAGTTTTGGCGGGCTAGTTGGTGTCACACGATCGATAAAACAGCAGCGCAGTCAGAGAGATAATGACAAACAACAGGCGCTCGTGTTTGTAAGCGTCTTATGGTTTGTCCGGGTAGCTTCAATTGCGCTGCTGTTTTATCGATTGAAAGAGAGGTGATCCCGTCTGCAGTAAACGCCTCATGCACGGTGCATTTCGGTGGGGGCAATGCGTTGTGTCGCTGCGCTGCTTTAGCGGTAGTCACGATAACGTCGCCAGTCATCGTGAAATTCTTTCTGGCGGATGTTAGTTAGTTAGTTAGTTAGTTAGTTAGTTAGTTAGTTAGTTAGTTAGTTAGTTAGTTAGTTAGTTAGTTAGTTAGTTAGTTAGTTAGTTAGTTAGTTAGTTAGTTAGTTAGTTAGTTAGTTAGTTAGTTAGTTAGTTAGTTAGTTAGTTAGTTAGTTACTGAAAAAGGGACGAGGCAGCGGTCTTCCATAATGGACACCAGAGCCGTGAGGGGGCGTGGTGGATTGCGAATTATGTGAAGAATCAGACCTGAAATGAATCGTACTTGTGTGTAGATCTGCGCGAACGCGTGAGATTCTTTCTACCAGTGAACTAACGAACGCACCGCTCCCGTGCCCGCCCTACAGCAGTACGACGACGTTTTCAAAAGATGTTTTCTGTGAAAGCACCGAGAGGGATGACATTCAGGGAGTGTTGAAAGGAAGCTTAAAATAGCAATAAACGATACACGCTTGCCTTTACCAATGTCCCGTCACTTCGAGGTTCGCCATTGCGTTATACTATAGTCTCTTGGCACGTTTACTTGGGAGAGCGACTGGCGCGGAAAAACGATGGTGCTGTCTTCGACCCCTGTACTGTGCGATGAATTTTTCTTTCAATGCGAATATTTCTTAGGAACTCGTTTAAGCTTCATGTGTGGCATCTTACTTTGACCTTGTGACTTCCTTGACATCGAGGCTACGTACAAACCGCGGTAAAGCAGGCACCGCTGTTCTCACAAGGAGCCCTTGCGCTATAGATCTCTCCTGGGGGCTAAGAAGTACGCGGCAGGTCGTTCGTTAAAACCTTACTAGTGTATTGAATCGGGTTTGAGCTACATCACTGAAAATGGAGAAAACGACGCTAAAAACTGTACAAGGACTGCAGGGGAAAAATACACGGCGTAGTGTTTGCCTCCTCACGTAAACGTCTCGTTTAGAGTGCTGGTTTTCATTACAAGCAAAAAAGGCTAAAAACTGATTGAGCTGTGCTCACATCACCCCCTCTATCCTGACTTATTTTTTCCCCGCCCTTGCGAGGAGGTTACCTTGCTGTTCGCTGTATTTATTTTTATTATCTGACGTAAAACTGCCAGCTGTAGAGAGGTCGAGATTCTCCACGCATTTTCGATGTTATTTCGATGAGTTGTCATGCGAACGATAGTATGGAGCGAAGTGAACAACACGCAGCAGTGCTATGACTTCTATGACATGAACCTCAAGAATCACGACAACCGAATGTTATTCAGCTGCGAATAGACGACAGAGAATGAAATGGACTAGTACGCCCAACACAATTTAATGGTCAGTGTTAGGTTGCAAAAAACAAGTTTATAAACACGAGCCTGGTCATGTTTCGGCAGCTTATGTGTCTGCATAACTTCGGTTGCGTAATTTATATCCAGCGTATCTTCCTGTACAAGAAATATCTTGATATCGCGATAGCATTGTCTCTACATTTAGTCCATCAGTATTGGACCCATCATGATCTCATAATGTCATGTGCAGTTCGTGAACGACTGTATGACCCAGCCACATCACTTTATTTTCTTTTTCTTTTGTTTTATTAGCAGTAACGATTTTTTTCGGGTGGGCAAAACGAGCAGCAGCGTCACAGACCACTGAGCAAGCTGCAGCGAGTGCCAAAGCGCTACGTCCTCACTTCCCACGTAAACTCCTTCTGCGTCACGACACACAAACCTTACAGGAAACCCTACTGAAACCAAGGCCCACATCACAGCAACGATATTCGCAAGCGGTTTGTGTCATTTGCCTTTTATTAGTGGCTCGAGCAACGAGCGACACTTTTGTTTTCCTTCCGAGCACTTCCGGTCGAGCGCTTACCGAACATTCAGAAAACGTGTTTTAAAAGATAAAAACTGGTGCGTAATCGATGGCTCCCGTTGAAGTTGAGTTATATTGGATACTAGGAGTTTACCTACGATAAGGGCCAATTAACTGTCAGGATAAATAATGAAAGTTAATTGAATGAGTTCATTTTTTCTCGTGAGCCGCTGGAATCACTGCGGCACCTGGCGGAGCAGGTCTCAACAACGAGCTTCTTTTTACGTGGCTTCCGAGATCCGCTTCGGTAGTGCGACGAAACACGAAGTTAGCCCAAGGAATACACCGGGGCCCACGAAAGCCGACGTGCGAGAGCCACTACCAGGCACTTCAGTCAAGAATTAGGGTCACCTCCAATTTTTATAGTATGTCCATTATCAGAATTCGCAACAAATTTCTCCGGCAAAAATATTCGTGATTAAAGGGTATTTTTGCGAATACAGTGTCCTGTTTGCGAATTCAGAAAGTTTTTTTTTTTTCGTTCGCAAGTGCTGTTCACAATCTACAGACATCCTGCTAATATTACGTAGAGTGATTTTCCCGTATCGACAATTCGAGTGACGGAGATTTTTTGTGAATATAAGCCTCGGTACGCGTTAACGATAGCGCCATTACACTGGAAATGTTCGTGAAAAAAAGTTTCGTCAATTCTGACTTTTCTACATCTCACTAATGAAGGCGCCTGACCAATGACAGAAGCGTTCCCTGTCGGGCCAGTTGCTGCATCATGTGCATTGTCGTTGAGCGGAAATCAGCAGAGGAAGAAGCGATGGGACGATGAGCGTCTGTACTGTCACCACCGTTTGTTCCGAACCTGATGTCCGCATGGCAACACCACATTGACAAATGTCGCTTACGAGATAAAAGAAAACTTTGTAAATTTTCCCCTTGGTTCCTAGAAAAGTGATGTCAGTAAATTCATCAGTGTCGCCTGAGGCTTGCTTTTTTCAATGATCTTGAGGTCCAGGACCTTAAATTTGAATAAATAATTGAATGCTGCAAATCTTGCGTCAGTTGCCTTCATAGGTCGGCAAACTCACTCATGAGTCGACTCACTCAGACTTACACAGACTCAGATAGGGCTGTGAGCCTGAGTGAGTCAGGGTGAGCAATATTTTGGTGAGTTTAAGTGCGAGTGAGTCCAGTTGAGAAAAGTGTTAGTGAATCTAAGTCCGAGTGAGCCTTAAGCACAAAAATATATTTCTTGAGTGAGTCTGAGTGAGCTGCACTTTTTTTGCCGAGCTGTGGTTCTATCTATTCATCTTCAGCATTACTATCAGCCTTATTTCGGCCCACGTCTATACCCACGTCTGCTCACACATATTTCAGCACACTAGCGTTTATACGCCACCTCAATATTTATTGATCACCGGCGTGATTTACGGAGGAGAAATTGCACCGGTTTGCAACGGGTGTGCCTTGACCTCCTCTCGCAATCTCTTTCACGGGAAGTGCTTGACAAAAATATCTCTTGGGAGTAGCGTCTTTCATAAATATGTCCTTGCTCGATGGCAACCACTGATAACTCGTGTTTGAAGGTACGAGATCAATAGGAGCCACGTAGAGTTCTGACTGTGTGAGATATTGGCCTTAAATAACATTCCCAAAAAGATCAAAACAGCTAATTATAGGCAAACGCACTCATGTGTCTACTCACTCAGACTCAGATCGAGCCGTGATTCTGAGTCTGAGTGAATCCGAGTGAGTAATATTTTGGTGAGTTTGAGTCCGAGTGAGTCCGGTTGAGAAAAATTTCAGTGAGTCTGAGTCCAAGTTAGTGTAGTTGAGGAAAATTTTGGTGAGTCTGTACCGAGTGAGCCCTAAGCGCCACATACTATATTCCTTGAAAACGGCAGGAAGTGGAAGATGGAAGCTTGCGATGAAAAAATCCGTGAACAGGGGGTGGGTGCTCGAGCCGACGTTTCCACAAGTGGACTTGTCTTCTTCAAGGCTGGAAATGATGATCAGTTCCAGCCTTGAAGAAGACAAGTCCACTTGTCGAAACGTCGGCTCGAGCACCCACCCCCTGTTCACGGATTTTTTCATATATTTATTGAGTGACTCTGAGTGAGCTGCACTTTTTTTTTGACGACCTATGGTTGCCTTTGATGAATATATGGGTTCAGAAAAGTCACACCGAACTATAAGCGCTTCACACGTAGCCGAGCTCTACGTGGCGTGTCGTCTGCAAATGGTGCATAATTACAGACGTACGCGATCTGTCTTCGATTTCAGAGTGGCGCTTGGACTTATCCTGTTCTTCGTGGTCATTGGATCGCTGCTTTCTCTTCTGGACAACTTGAAGCCCACTCGGAACAGCAGTCAGGGTAACTTCGCCTCAATGTCCAATGAAATGTCACTCTGTGAATGGACATCTTAAGTGAATCGCTATGCATTGGTTAACAAGCTGTCTCTAGGTGCGATCTTGTTTCTTGTTTTATGTCTGCGATTTTTAATCAACATATTATCTGTGTAAAGGACTAACCGGCGCTATATAGAAGCGCGAACATATCAAATAAACATATAATAAAAAAGTCAGTTTCGCCGCAACGGCGAAGCAATGAATGCGATAGCAACAAATTGGAATGTAACGCGAAGAACGGCAAGCCGCTCGAAACTTCCAGCGAGCTGCTCAAGCGCAAAGGACGAATGAAAAGAACACACACAAGACGAGCGCGAAATAACTGCCACAGCTCGACACTTAAAGCGCACTGGTCAAACACAAAGTAGGACGCACGAAACGAACGCACAGGCATACACAGGGCGAGCGCAAACAACTGTCACAGTTGTCACCTTTCGCAAACGCGGGCGTTGCAGCGAGCGAAGTGACCTTCGTGCGCTGTGTAACTTCAACTTTGCGGTGAAAGCACAAGACGTACAAACCGCCCCCATCACGAGGATTAGCGCACGCGCACGGGCGACCACGGCCTGTAGGGCAAAGTACAGCTGGTAAAGGTATACCAAGCAAGCGCGTATCGCAACGAGCGGGGCGACGACCTTTAAAGCGCACCCTTCGCGCCATCTCGTTGGTGATCAAGAGAACACGCTGAAGCGCTTCCGAGCTACATACCACTTACCGCCAGCGGTAAATATACACCATTTACCGCCAGCGGTATTGTATACACCATTATACACACCATCGGTGTTATATACACCATTTACCGCCAGCGGTAAATGATGTATGCTGAAACTATGCTGAAAGACGTACTCTCCGTGGCCTAGTCGCCGCACGCCTCGCGCTGCGGAACGAAGGGTCGTCCGTTCGAATGCGAGCCTCGGAGAGACTTTTCTGAATTATTTTTTCTTTGTGGCTTATATATATATATATATACATATATATATATATATATATATATATATATATATATATATATATATATATATATATATATATATATATACGGGTCATGACGGCGACGGCAAAAACCAGCCGAGAGTGTCCATATAAGTGCTATCGCAATAAAATATATTCAATAAAGCAGCGCTTACCAAACTAAACTTGCATACCAATAGCGACGGTTCTCAAAAACAAATGAGGGACTCCCCTCTAAGCATTAAATGTTAAGCATTAAGACCAATGGGAAAATTAAAAACCGAGAAGAGAAATCAGTGCTAACTTCGTCCTATCCGCAATACATAGTATTCGCCACAGTCGCTGTATGCCGTCGACAGACAGGATGATGCCGTAAATGGGTCCAGACACGAACATATTCAGTTGTTGTTTTGATGCGTCAAATCAAAGGCCAAGCCTTCAAGAGCCCAGAAAACGTGCGTCTAAGCGTGAGGGCACCCTGAAAAAGTAATGACATCATGTTTCCAAAAGCTAGTTTCGTCCTCCGCGGTGGTGTAGCGGTTACGGTGCTCGGCTGCTGTCCTGAAGGTCGCGGGTTCGATCCCGGCAGCGGCGGTCGCATTCCCATGGAGGCAAAATGCTAGAAGCCCGTGTACTGTGCGATGTCAGTGCACGTTAAAGAACACCAGATAGTGGAAATTTCCGGAACCCTCCACTACGGCGTCCCTCATAATCACATCGTGGTTTTGGGACGTGAAATCCCAGATAGTGTTATAATTATTAAAAGCTAGTTTCGGTCGCTACTCTACCCTGACATCACGACACGGTATGGTCTTCTCGTCACGTGCTCGCGCAAAATATCGTGACGTTTCCACGGCCGCTCCTTTCAGTGGCTCCATTGGTGACGCAGAAGCGGCCATATTGCATGTTTTGGCACATGACGTCATTACAACTAGCCATACTTCTGCGTGAAGTCACCAGAATTGACACTGTAGCTAACCCCTTAAGCATCTGACTTTGCGTAACTCAACAAAACGATGGCGTAAGGAAACGAGACAGCTGCCGCGAGCAAAGCGACCTTTCGGCTGTCTATCGCTCCCAAGCAAACTGAGCGGTGACAACACAGCACGTATGAGCCGCCTGCTAAACCCTGTAAAGATAGGGCGCGCGACCGCGCCCGGCTGATCAAAGCACGCAGTTCCCTACGGGAGCCACGCATCCCACCTTCAGGAACCCCCTACGGGCCTTTCGCGATGGGGAAGACTGCCGGTGCGTTTCCTCTCCGCTTGAGCCACCATCATAGGCTGCCCTTGCACGCTTTCACTCGCACGCTTTCACTCGCACGTAGAGTAGTGACACGCAGGGAGATTTCAGTGCGCTCGGACTTTATACGGAACCTCACTGCGACGCCTACGGGAAAGATGCACCTGGTGTGTTCATATCACTACTATCGCAATAACACAGAAGTTATCGAGTGATCGAGAAAATGAATAAACTTAATTCTCTTAGAAATAAATAGTATTGTATCTGACTACTTAAAGGGGCCCTGCGACACTTTTTCAACGCGGTCAGAAAACGCTGCCGATCGGTATACCCGAGGCTCCTGAGAACACGTGAGCCAAACATTATAGCGCAGCACGCAGCTTGGAATTTGCAATAAATTCATAAATTCACCTAGAAATCACTCGCTCTTCTCTCGACAAATGATGCCATAAACCAAGGTCAAAGGCCATTGGCTGATTTTATCATGGTGAGCTGCATAGTTACTGCGGCCGGGATTACTCTGAAAGGGATCCGCGCGCTCAAAAAAAAAAAAAGAAAGAAAAAAAAAGAAAGCTCTCAAGGTCATGAGGCGTTCTGACGAATGAGCGTAGTTTGTTACCCCCAAGGAGGTTAAACCTCCTTGGTTACCCCCTTGTCATCGCCCCCTGCGCAGCTTTCAGCGCGCTCTCAGGTACGGAAGGAGAGAGAAAGCGCTTAAAGCGTGCGACAAATCCCTCTAACTCCGCTCGTACTTCACGGATTCTAAAAATTTTTGCGGCAGTCGATTGGGGAGACAATATACTCCTTCGATGAAGACAGTCGATGATTACTTGTAAAAGTGTTGCAGGCCCCATTTAAACTGCATGGCCACAACCTCGCTCGTGTTTTGAAACAGTGACGCAGAACAGTTGGGCGGGCGACGTATTCCGCTGCTTCTCGGCGCCGAGCAACGCGCGCCGCCTGCTCAGCACGGACGACGAGCCCGCCGAGATGGCCAGCGTCGTCGGCCTGCGTGCCCTCAGCGTCGTCTGGTTCCTCATGGGCCATTTCCTGCTGCTGCACTCCATGATGCTGACCAGTGAGAACATCTTGCAACCTCGTGTGGTAACTGGGTGATAGATAACTTACTTGAGTCCAAAGGAGGAAGTTACCATTATAAATTTATGTCAGGGTTTATTTCGCGAAATAACATAGCTACAATAAACCCCGAGCTATTACTTTTTTGTATGTCTAACGAAAATCGCAAAATGGCTCAATATTACACTGAACTTAAGCAATATGCTTACAAATTCCCATTCGTTTTTTTTTTTTTTGTTCGTCTGAAGTCACACCATTAGTCTTACGCTATATGACTTACGCATATTGAGATTATTACCAGCGAAGCTGGTCGACATTCCGCGAAAAGCGTTACGAATGTTGAAACGTAACTTGTCTCATAAACGACTTAACCCTATCGAAAATTCTAATATGACACATATGCCTCGTTTCCAATAATCTCGTATGAACACATATGAATCATATGTGTTCTCGTATGATCATACGAGATTATTGGATATGTGTAATACGTGTCATATGAGATTTTTTGATAGGGTTACTATAATGTCCGCTTTCAGTACGACACTATACGACATAGAGCCCAGTCCTACAGCATACCCTCTCCAGCTATTAAGACCTTTCGAATAAATTACCGTTTGCAAAACACCGGTGTGGTGCGCCACTGCAATGGACACCAAGTTACTTTCGTCAGTTTTCAACTACTGCAGCTATTTTTGCCGCAATTACACGAACTACGCGGAAACAGCGCAAAAACGGGACTAAGTGATTGAACACACAACGCAAGCGCTGCTCGAACAAGTGGCACAAGTTTATTGCATCGAAAAATACATAGCAAAAATAACTAAAAAGAAACAAATACATGAACTATCACACGGCCACAGTGACGAAATTACAACAAAAGTCCGCCACGAGTCAAGGTATCGCATTTAACTTGACAAAAACAATATCTCTTTCTCTAGAAGCGCGATTCAGGGTTCGCTGACGCACGTGTTCCCCTTTTTCTTGATATGAAAGGCTTCATCGATTTCGCGCTCGACCCTATTTCGATATCTTGAGAGGACCTCACAGTCATTGAAGAGTGGAGCGCAGCCACACGAAGAACATTGTGCTGCCAAGGTGCTGCTTGTTGAAGACCTGAGTTTCTGTTGCTTCTACTTAGCCCCGCTTTTGCGCTGTTTCCACGCACTATCACGTACCAACTTACCCTTCAAGACACCCCTTTGACATGAACTACGTAAAAAAAATGATAATAAAAAACTAATATGCAGATTGTGTGATCAAATAAAACCACCGTAACGCTTCCGTCTCCCGGGGCTTTGTTTCAGAGAACTTGGCCCTGCTCAAGGACAAGATCAAGGACATCACCATACAATTTATCGTCAACTTCACCCCTGCCGGAGATACCATTATCTGCTTGCTGTAAGAAACGGGCGTGAAGATAAGTTTTGTGCATGATATTTCTTGCCCACGGCTGGAAAGCTGCGAATATTTTTGTCGCGCGATTTTATCCCTCTCTTATCAATGAGCCTTCTTTTACATTCAAATCAGAAGAAGGTTGAGTAAAGGTTATGTATAACCTGACGAGCATTCTGAGGCCTACAGAATTCGACGTCGTTGAGATGACGGCAATGAAGCGCACGAAATAGTGCATCAGTATGTGATTCACGAAGTATGTTACAAATAAATTATCTAACATTGCGTAAAGTGTACGATGTAGATTGAAGAACAAGTACAGCTATGTAATGAATAGTGTAAATGTTGCATCCCAGCCCCCCTCTGGCTCCAGCAATGCCGTAGAGGTTGAATAGCACGTGCATCTTTGCATTCTGAAAAACACTTGAACTAGGGCTGTATTAGGATAAATAAAATAAAAAATAGGGCTTCTCATTGGAGAATATAAAACTTGTCAAGGCTCGTCTCGGTAGCAGCTTCACAAACAAGATCTGACATGAATAGCGTTGAGTAGTTGATTATGTGAAGAATAAACGTACGGACGAAAAGCACGGGTCACAGCCATAGTGACTGTACCCGCAGTACTTATATTACTTCCTTTTCAAAGTGCAGTAAACTGCTACCAATGCTACTGTTCATGTGGCATCTTCACTATTGTCATGTTGTTTGAGTATATCCTACCAACGTAACTGTTATTGAGCTTTATGATAATACTAAAAGAGAAGCCTCGCAATGGCGCTTTCATTGGAATGCTCACATTTTACATCAGCAGTTCCCTGCGAGTCAATCCTGGCGATAATGCCGTGCGCACCACTTAACAGCGCAAAGGAAGAAAAGCGTCAAAATAGAATGATTACATCACCTCGGATCATAGGAATTTTGTAAGGTTTATTTTGATATCATGCAACGTACAGTGCTGGACGATAGAAACGCGATACTCGCAGCTCGTGAGGGTGACGGTGAGGGCGAGAGCGTTCGTGACGCATGGTGACTGCATCCGGTCGACAGCCGTTCAGTGTGTAGTTCTCGGTGGCGCCGGCGAAGCTCTGCGATCCTTCGTAATGCGCGCCCACCAGCTCCAGCCGCTTCGCGCGACGCGCCACGTGAGCGCAGTGTTTTGAAGCCATGGCAAGCAGAGCTTCGCCGGCGTCACCATGCACCACAGAATGAACGGTTGTCTACGAGATGCGGTCTACATGTTCCACGAAAGCTCTCGCTCTCACCGTCACCCTCACCACCAGCAGCCACGCGCTCAGAGTATCGCGTTTCAACTGCCGAGAACTATACGTGCAAGAAGTAATATGTACGTTGAAAGTTTATGGAACGTTTCATTGTTAAGTAACGCAAGAACTAACACAAGGCATGTTGACGCTACGTACTATATTAAAAGACAGACACACCGATTGCGTAGCTCTGTCTCAAGATGGGAAGGTTGATCGAGTGCACTTTGAATCTAGGTATGCATACACGAGATGATATACAGGCCAGGTGCGCGGTTCCCTTGCTGGGACGAGCCGCCAAACCTAACGTGCAGGCGCTCGCTCGCGCGCGCAGGGGCCTAATGATGGTCTACGTGTGCAATCGCCGGCTTCGAGAGGAGAACGCCGTGCGGACCAAACGCTACGTGCTCAAGTACTTGCTTCATCGAGGGATCAGGTATCCGCGAATATTTCCTCCTCCCTTTGTCTGCATATAATGCGAGGTTGCGGCGCGATTATTGCGCACAGGCGTTTACTGGCCTTCTCTTTTTCCCGCTCTCGTGGAAGTGTCAGTGCAATCGTGGCGAAGCGCTGTTTCTTTCCATGGGCACGTCAAGGACAATTACAGTAAGCTTATTTTTCTTTTGCTCTGAATACATGGGGACGATCTTATCTCCGATATCCATGAAAGGAAATATCGCATTAGCAGCAGCTTGGCAATCAGCAACTGGTGATTGCTATTGTGAAGGTATCTCGTGTAAACATTGAATGCCTTGTGCTTGCTCGATTTCTCTGAGAATGCGATGAAGGCCTTATGGAAAGGCTATGAGGTGCTTACTGCTTCATGCGTGAAAGATCGCATTCAAGTGGCACGTACGCAATAGTGTGCGTCACTGTGTTGCACTGATTGGTGCACTTCTTTTTTTCTTTTTTCTTTTTTTTGCAAATATGGTGTTTTCTCGGGTACCACACAGCATCCACAGCAGTAGAAATCTTACACAGCCGAAACATCGCTACTGAACGATGATTTGCGGAATGCGAGATTTGCACCTCATAATGTGGTCACAATTTTGTGAAGTTCAACTTCCAGTCATATGACTTCCTTAACTGTGTTTCCCACAAGCGATGCATGTTGCCCGTTCCGGGATGCCATGCATTCTTTAGATTTTACTGTGATAGCGGCTCCTGTTGACTTAAGTTGCCTGAATAAATGTTTTGTTCGTTTTCTAACTCAATTATTGTTAAGATTTCCCCTTGAATTGTGGCCTGCGAAACAAGTTGAAGCTCTTTTTATTATTAGTATTCTCTTCAAGCACTTCACTTTGCACTAAGGATTGCAGTTCCCCCATATAAACAGGTGCAAGTGATATAAGGAAAAGCCCGCGAGCCAGATATGTGTTAACACTTATCGACCTACCAAGAGG